>NW_021703784.1:69937483-69986603 GCF_005190385.1 Monodon monoceros | reverse complement strand
GTGTGTGTGTGTGTGTGTGTGTGTGTGTGTGTGTGTGTGTGTGTGTTTATGATTTGTCTTTTTCTCCCTAGTTGATTATAAAGTGACTGATTTCTGGAATTATTTTATTTGTCTTGTTCGCACCACTGTGCCTCACATTCTACTAGAAACTGTCGACTCAGAGAAAAACACACAAGATGAGAGTTGTGAGTTTAAGTTTTATTCAGGGTCTTGCTGAGGACTATAGCCCGGCTAACAGCCACTTAGCCCTGAGGAAACTGCTCTGAAGAGGTAGGGGAGAAGACAGTTTATTTTATGTTATTTTATTTTTAAATTTTTATTGGAGTATAGTTGCTTTACAATATTGTGTTAGTTTCTGTTGTACAACAAAGTCAATCAGCAATGCATATACATATATCCCCTCTTTTCTGGATTTCCTTCCCATTCAGGTCACCACAGAGCAATGAGTAGAAGTTCCCTGTGCTATACAGTAGGTTCTCATTAGTTATCTATTTTATACATACTATCAATAGTGTATATAGAGAAGACAGTTTATATATGATTTTTGGCGAGGAAATAACTGCAAGTTAAGCCTACATCTTGGTAAAAGATTACTGCTAATCACAAAGAATAGATATCTCAAGTTAATGATTTTAGTGCTTTTCTATGTATGGGAAGGTGCAAAAATCTGGGGTGATTAAAATTCTTCCTGAGATATACATCTATGAGGGGCCTGCTTTGTCCAAAGCAGAGGGCCTCATCCTGTTGTCAATTTCCTCTCAGAGTGCACTGGTGGTCAGCAACTGTAGTGGGTTACGATGTAACCCTTGTAGAACTGGATGGTGAGCAAAACTATTTGTCTTAGCAATCCTGATTTGTCTGTATCTACAGTACTTAATAAAATGAATGAGTGAAAAGGATGAGAGAAGATTTTTCTTAGATTAGGAATTCTCAAATATTTGAGTATAGGAGGACTACTAAAGAATTTTGTTTTTTCAGAGCACCATTCTCCTTGCAGAGATCAGCTGTATTACCAGCAGAAAATAAGACTATATTATGTGTATGCAGTAAAAAGTATTGTAAGCTTATATATGGCTTGCCCCTGGAAAGTGTGCTCCATGAACGTTAGGACTTTGTTTTGTCCTCTGTTTTATCTCTGGGACCTAGAACAATGCCTGGCACATAGTTGGTGCTAAGTATATATTTGTTGAATAAATGAGTGAGTGAATACATGTGTTTCTGAAAAAAAAAATTAAAACCACAAAGTATAAATTAAAAACAATTAAGCATAAACAATTGTTTCTGAATTTTTTTGTAGTATTTGTTTTTTATTCTCAATTTGGTAGGCAACAAAGGATTGAGGAAAAGTTAAAATTAATAGATAGAATTTTCTTAAATTCTGCTTTCTTCTGGAAACTGGTATAATTTGACAAAAATGTACACTTGAGAGTTGTTGAACAGGTAAGAACTCTTGTGTTAGTTTACAAAGTCTTCACTGGGTAGTTGGCATTTGCTACCTTGTATTCTTATTTCTATTCTTTCCTATCAGGCCTCTTATTGAAGCTCTTATTCCTCTTTCTGCCTAATTCCCCACACCTGACTTTTCACTTATTCACAGGCTGGAGAAAGCTATCCAGAGGCCCTTTCCTATTAAGCACGGTTAAAATGTGGGCTGATAACCATTGAATTTAACAAGAGACTTAAAAGCAGAAGATTTACAGCTCAAAGAATTGCAGCTGGAGGTGCTATTTTACCACAGAGGAGCTTGACAAAATTTCCCCTTATATCCTGCAAGCGTCTATTCTATCTGTTCACACTGTTAGGTAAAGAGAATGGGATAGGATTGTGGAGGGCCTTGAGAATCTGGATTTCATTCTGCGGGAGTTTTAGGAGTCAGGGAATAATCAGTACAAGCTGATGGTCACCTAAAATGTCACCTGCGTGTGTTTTCTTTCCACCTAGATGCCAAGGAGCTCCAGAATAGGGATCCTTGTTCCTTTCTCATGTTTCCCTGTTTTCTCCACCTGTTCATTAAATGCTTGCTGAAGGAGTGGTGAGCTTCTTAAATTATATTTTTGCAGGTTTTATTCAGGAATACTGTGCCTATCCCTCAACGTAGTTTCATCTTTCTGGGTAAATGACTTTCGTGCCAGTGATACCAGAGTCCTACAACCATGTTCTTGCAGAATTTGAGTCTCTGGATCCATTACTTTCAGCCCTGAGGCTGGACTCCGCTCGTCTAAAGGTGATTTTCGTGATCCTTATATCAGTTTTATTTTCACTTTCATATTTTTGTGTGCTCTCAGTTACGTGCCCCTCTGACCCCGTTCTTTATGTTTTATAGAATCTTGGGTGTTCTTACCTGTGCTAGTAATACCTCACATAGAAGTAGTATGTTCATAGTGCTTTCTTGATTTATTTTTCAAGCAATCGTTTGAATTCTTCTTTCCCATCCTTGGAAACTATGATATAGATTACTGAATTTTCCTGCCTCTAATCTTGCTGTCTTCTCTCAGAAAGTAATGTATTCAATTGAAAATAAAATAGTATAAATGAGTATACCCCATTGCATTTTGAGCAACACGAACCATTGCTATTAAACTAAGTTCGTTCCAAAACAAGGAGTTTGATGTACCCCCTCTGTTTTAGGGAACAGAGCTAAAAATTAGCTTTACAAAGTTAGCTAAAAATTAGCTCTGTGGGAAGGAGTATGTGCTTCCCTCGAACCTTGAATTCATTTGATAAACTCAGGAATGACATGGTAAAGAACAGTTTCATAACCAATTCCAAAATAATTTCATTCTTATCCTTTTGTTCCCACCCCAAAGCAACTTTCTAGCCTCTGAGCAAAGGGAGAATAGGAAGTAATAGGCAAAGTAATATGGACAACAATTATGAGGGTTGATATCAGACGTTTTTTAGCTGCAAGTTACAGAAAACCTTCTCAATAATATCTTAAGCAGTAAAGGTGTTTATAACCTGGTTGGAGGTTATCGTTTCTGGGTTTAGTGTAGTGGCCTTTGAGATTCCTTAGGACCCAGGCTCTCCATCTTTCCTGTTCTACCATCATCTGTATATTGACTGTTGGTCACAGTTGCAAGATAAGTGTCCTGGCTCCAGTCTTAATGTCTCCATTAGCATCTCAAGCAAGAAAGAGGTGGCCGAGGACAAAGGCTTTTTTCTCTTCAGCTCCGGCCATTTATCTGGGAGGGCAAAGCTTTCCGGGAAGCCCCAGTAGGGCTTAGTCTTACTAGCTGGATTTGAGTCACAGGGCTCCCCCTAGCTGCAAAAGAAACTGGGTAAGTGAAGATTTAGGTTTTCCAGCTTCTACGGTAGAAAGCAACAAGTTCGAAGAGGATTGGGAATTCCTGTTCGTTCAGCAACCAATAATATTTGTCACAGGGTATTGGGCACAGCCTGGCCACTGCTTTCTCTGGTGGGTAAGGAGAAGAGTCAGTAGGCTGAAGGCGTGGGGAGACGTAATAGTACACTGACTTGCATTTGTGTCCTCTGCAGTCTCACTTGCTCTCAAAGCTGTGGACATTTTGTGCTGATTATACAGACGAGAAGTGATTTATGTGAGCAGGTGATTAAAGTGGTTGCTTTATCCCCTAGAGACTTACTTGATCTCCCATCACTGTGGTCAGTATTGGAATGACCTAGCTGAATTGCACAGGAGATGAATCGGCTAGTAACTGGCTTTTGCCAAGGGAAAATTACTCATTTATACAATTGAGCCTATTCAGCAATTTTGAGATTCAATTAAAAATTTAAAACCAAAATGTTCTTTCTTCTGTATCTTTCACTATCTAGAATAAGAGCTTGAGTGCCATTATGTGGTGTCTAACTGGGCGGGTGGGTTGGGTGCGGGGAGGAACCTGACACAGATCCTCAGTATTTATTTCCAGTACATAGTTTATTTGTTAAATGACTGTGACAGTTTCACACTTGTCTGTTGCCATGTTTTTTAGTGCACGAGCATAGCTGTGTCTCGAAAATGGTTGGCTTTGGGCAGTTCAGGAGGAGGACTCAATCTCATTCAGAAAGAAGGATGGAAGCACAGGCTTTTTCTTTCGCACAGGGTAAGATTAAGGGTAGCCCTGTCATGTACCATCTGGAGTATCTTTCATAAATTTGAATTTCTCCATTATCAATGATCATTTGGACTAAAAGAAGAAGGTAAAACTTGAGATTTAAAAGTAAAAAATGACCCATTTTTGAGGAGCTGCCTAATATTTTTCCTTTTGTGCTCTAGGAAGGTACGATTTCTCAGGTCGCCTGTTGTTTGCATGATGATGATTATGTTGCCGTGGCTACCAGGTAAGAAACTGTTCTAAAACTGTCTGATCTTTTCCAAATGCATTTGAAGTTGACAGATGTAGTTGTGTGTTTGTTAGGGTGACCAGCCATCCCAGTGTGCCTGGGCCTGACCCTGTTTTAGCCTGAAAGTCCCGTGTCTTAGGAAACCTCTTAGACGCAAGCAAACCAGGATGGACAGTTGGTCACCCTAGGGTCTGTGGAAAACACTAATATGAGGCAACAACATTTCTGTGACCTTAAAAGAGAAAGGCAACAGGGATAATTTAGAACATCTAAGTTCTCCTATTACATTGGATTGGTGGACTAAAGCAAGGAAATTAATACCTTGGCTTTCTACTTCCTCTTTTCTGAAGAATAAGAATTTGCTTATATATTTAACATAGTTGATATTGTGGTGCATTGAAATTGTACCTTTTTCACCATTGCCAAAAATTTGCTTTTGTGTCTCAATACTTGCAGTCAAGGTCTTGTAGTTGTTTGGGAATTAAATCAAGAGCGTCGTGGGAAACCAGAACGAATTTATGTGTCTTCAGAACACAAAGGCCGAAAAGTTACAGCTCTCTGTTGGGATACAGCTATTCTTAGAGTTTTTATAGGTGATCATATGGGGAAAGTTTCTGCCATCAAACTCAACACTTCTAAACAAGCAAAGGTGAGAACCAGTCCAGTTCATTGTGTATGTAGGTGAGATATAAGGTGTTGTCTCACAGAATTTCAATTAAAGGACACAATTTGACCTACTGTGTCTCTTGGGGACTGATCTAGAGCTCAGACTATGAATTTTGAGAAGACTTGTTTGCATGTAGTACATATGGTACCCTGGTTTAGCTTGACACTGTTACAGAATGGCTTCTGTGAGCTAACTTCAGTAATTTGCAGTTGTCTATTATATTACTCCATAATTCACCTTCATGGCTCATTTAAGTAAAGCATTCTTTAATACTAGGCTGTTAAAAAAGAAAAGATGGCTGGACTTTGCGGGCGATTCAGTGGTTAAGACTGCGTGATCCCAATGCAGGGATCACAGGTTCGATCCCTGGTCGGGGAACTAAGATCCCGCATGCCACATGGCGCAGCCAAAAAAAAAAAGAAGGAAAGAAAGAAAAAAGAAAAGATGCCTGTTTATTAGTTGTGTGAATAAAATGGCAAACATAGAAATGGTACCAGTTGTCCAGGGTCCTATTCTCCTGGTCCCTGGTTAGAAGAAACTCATGGGTCTAGGTATATTTTCACAGGATGGATGTAACTTGTTGTGAATGGAATCTTAAAGACATCTCCTGGATTACGCTAAGCAGTGTGGGTCCCCAGGCTTCCTGCCACAGTTGTTGGAGTAGAAAAGTTGAGTCTCAAGTTATCCTAACAGAATGCTCCAGTCTGTCATTAAGGCAGAGCCAGCCTGCTCCTCACTGTCCCTCTCCTCCAAAGCTATGATATCAGAAATGGGTGACTTGTCTCTCATTGGCTTATTTGCATGTAGGATCCTGGTAGAGAAGAATAACTATTGGCTAAGTTATTTTAATTAACACATCAGAATATTCTTGATGTATTAATTAAATATTCATGATGACCCATCAAGGTTACTACTTGATTCCTAACATATTTTTGATATACAGTTGGAATTCTACACTTATTGCAGCTCTAATTTGTCTCTTTTCCAAAGGGAGAAGTACTGTCTACAGGTGAAAAATTGTCTCACGTATTCTAAAACTTGCTTCATCTTTTTCTTCCCAACTTCTAAGAATAGATAATCACAAACAGAGCCTTAAGAATTCTCTTCTGCAGTCATGCAGCAAATTATTTCACAAAACTTAAATGAGCGAAACTTGATATTCTAACAGGCAAATTAATTTTGGCCCATTTAAAGTTTTTATTTTGCTGTCTAAGCTGTTTTCATGTAAAAGCACATAATCCCCTTCTCTCTAAAGAGAAGGGGATTATGTGTGTACGTAAAGATAAATAAACTTTATTTCCTTGTCACATCCCCTTTAGGCGGCTGCTGCCTTTGTGATGTTTCCTGTTCACACAATAACAACAGTTGACTCCTGTGTTGTCCAGTTAGATTATTTGGATGGAAGATTACTTATATCTTCACTTACTCGATGCTTCTTATGTGATACTGAGAGGTATATTGACTAACCATGAGTCATTGGAAATACAGAATTTTAGTCCCGGAAAGAAGTCATCTCGCCCAAACCCCTCAATTCAGTTATACAGATATTAATAAGGAACCACCTGTGTGCAAGCTGATGTTAGTGAGTAGAGAGGAGGTAGAGGAGAGTGACATAGTCCAGTGGGTGACTAAGACAAATATTCAGTTAACTCTACCAAGAAGCCTGGTCTAAGTGTCACGAGGGAAGACCGAACAGAGGCCTGTTTCTATATGGGGAATTGGGAAGTCTTCCTTGATTGAGTTTGTTGTTGTTGAAATTTGTTGTGTATTTAGTAGAATTTTACTATAGGGTAAAATTGGATGAAAAATAAGAACTTTATGAAGCGGACAGATATTTAATGAAATCTCAACAGTGGAACCAAAGGTCCAATGAATGGCAAAGGAGTATATTGGCGGTAGCTGTGAAATACCAGAACAGAATAGGAAATGGTTTGAAATGAATGTTGTGTATTGCTGTGTTTAAGTTCTTCAGCCATTCTCACCACAGGGAAATATTCACTGGGCATTTTTTTTCCCCCTCCATTGGCCCTGTCCAGCTACCATATTCCTCAGGACCCAGCCCTTCTGTTAAAAATTTATTGTGGAGAATTTTGAGCACACACAAAAGAAGAGAGAATTGCATAATAAACCACTGTGAGCCCACTAGCCAGCTTCAGTAATTTGTTGAGGATATTTAATAGGCGAAGTTTGAAGGAAGAGAGGTAAGAGGGGATAGGATATTCTAGCAGGAAGGAACAGCGTCTTGGGGAAAAGTAAGAAAGAATTAGGCATATTCTAAAACGTGTCCTCTGGCTTGAGTAGGGGAGTCGTGGGAGATCACGTTGGTAAATTAGCACCACATAGAGAGTGATAGTCTTAAATGTCACACTAATTAAGTATGTGGGTTCTCAGATCATTTTAAGAAAGTGTACATGTAGAAAATCAGGGTTTGGAAATTGATTCCCTTAGAACTATCAAGGATTGGAAACTTTTTATGTTTTTCCAGGGGTTCTTGTATCTCAGTTAGAAGACTGCTATTCTAGAAAGTAGGAGACTGGACTCCAAAAGTTTTGAAGGAATGTATGTTGACTGTCAGGGTTAGTAGAGGGAAGGATGAGGAGAGGATGCACTTTTTAAAAATTTTCTTGGGATGAGAAAGGTATGTGGGAAGGAGACCAGTAATAGTAGGTTGCAGATGTCTGGTATCAGAGAACCTAGCTGTACAGCAGAGGGGCAAGGCTTTGAGATGCGAAGGATCAGTTTACATGGAATTAGTAGGAAGGATGGTGTACTTGGTTCTG
Source organism: Monodon monoceros (assembly GCF_005190385.1). NCBI lineage: Eukaryota > Metazoa > Chordata > Mammalia > Artiodactyla > Monodontidae > Monodon > Monodon monoceros. Next base: position 69,978,854 of record NW_021703784.1, on the reverse strand, counting down.
ACTTATTTCAGACTGTAGATGGGTGATGAAGTTAGACTTACGGAACTGGAGATCATGTAGTGTCACTCTTTCATTTTTGCAGATCAGAAAGCCTAGTGAGTGATAGAGCTTGCCTCACATCATGCAGCTGGGAGGAGGCAGACTAGAATCTTTCTGTCTTGATTTTGTGCCTTTCCTGTTACCTCTAGTATATTCTTTGACATTGGACCTTTGGCCATTAAATCCATCCTTGAGATTTTGGTAAAATATTTGTTAGCTTCACAAATTTCTCAAATATTCTTCATCTATAGGTTTTCGAGTTTACCAAACAGCCCAATTCAGAAATTTGGCTGAAATTCTGACAAATGGTCAGAACACTGCATTGAATGAACACCTTATTGGGGTTGTTTTGAGAATCTAGTCAAATGGTATAAAGAGCTAAATAAGTGGAGGCTTATTTTTCCCTGTGTGCAGTACAGTTGCTAATCATTTATACTCCCATTTTACAGGATTGTGGCTAGAGTTGGTTATGAGAATAACTAACTGCAAAAATAACATGTTTTAGAAATGCCTACTTTGTTAGCTAGAATTCAGTTTGGGGGTACATGGATAGTACAGTAATTGAAAATTTTTATGTATGTTTTAAGTTTTGTTTCAAGGTATATTCCCTTTCAAACAAAGAAGCATTTTTCTTTTTTAAACAAAGGCTCCTAATAACTAACGGAAGTGAGGTACGAGTTTGCTTTTCATGCGACTTTCTGTCAGTATTGTTAATGAACAGGGTGGATCCCAGGAGGAAGTAGAACAAACAGAAACAAAGAATTATGTTGTAGTAGAGAGAACATTGGATAAGGGAGCCTGACAATATGGTTTCAAGTTCTAGTTCTGCCACTTCTTAAACCTTGCCAAATGTCAGTTTCCCCATCCAGAATGTAGAGGTAGTTTTAAGGATTAACTAAGATAATGTATAGGAAATACCTAGCCTTGTGCCTGTCACATGTCATTTGAAAATGTGGAAAGCAAGATTAATGAGCATGCAAATGAGAATGAGTTGACTGTATTGGTTTACTCAGGAAATATTTATTGCACTCCTCTGAATTAGTAGCACTGTTGTTAAGCACCATAGAGGATGTGAAATAAGCAAGAAATATATTTTATTTCCCAAATAAGGAACATAGGTAATAAAACCGTAACTTCTTGTATTGCTCTGTATACATTTTAAAGCACTTTCACATCCATATTCTTCTAGTAAAGCTGATGTTATATTTTATTCATAAAGCAAATAAGTACAGGGATATTTATTGAATTATCTAAGGTCACGTAGGAAGTTCATGCTAGAGACCATATCAGGCCATTGTCCAAATAAAGAGTTTGAGTATATGGAGCACAAAAGGCACTGAGTGCTTTCCGTGGGCCAGCTACTGTGCTGTGCACTGGGAGTTCAGCTAAAGAGGAAAAAGAAATGACGTTTGTCCTGAAGAAAGTCATAATCTACTGTTCAAATAGACACAACTACCATATGTAACGTGGTGAATGCTTTAAAAACATAGCATGGGAAGCATATCCTTCTGCTTAAAGGAGTCAGGGAAGTCTGTCAGAGGAGGAATGGTGGAGTTAATTTATGAAGAATAAGTAAAGGAGTGTTTGGAAAGAGATATCCTCATTCTCACCTTCCGTGTTCTCAGGCAGTTTTGTATATGCAGTTCTTTTATATATCTAGCTCAGGTAACCCTCAGGGAACAGAATGTTCCAAGGTACAGCCTTTCAGAAGGACTTAGCATTTTGAGGAAAGAGTGAGGCATTTATTGGGTATATGTGGCCGAGGCGTGGCCTGGAGACAGGGCAGATCAGTAGCCTCCATGGAGTGGCCAAAGAACAAGGTGATTTGGAAAGCAGTCAGTGGGATTTAAGGATGTAGGAAATGGTTTGGTAGCACTTACTTTTTAGTTTTGAAAAGAGAGTTCACATTCTGTGGATAATAAACTGAGTACTAACTTGAAGTCATTTGCTTTCTGTAACAGAAATAGTTAATGGCAAATCAGAGCTAGAACCCTATTTTGAGCTTTCCATTCTGTTGTTCTTTCCAGTAAATTGCTAATATGAGGAGAGAGGGGACATTGTGGGTGGGGTTATTATGGCCATGCCGATATGTAGTGCATTGCTTTTGACTTTTTTGTGAGTAAACATGCTTTCTCTTTTCTGCGGGGGTCGGGTATTAGAGAAAAATTTTGGAAAATTGGAAACAAGGAAAGAGATGGAGAATACGGAGCTTGTTTCTTCCCTGGAAGATGTTCTGCCAGCCAGCAGCCCCTAATATACTGTGCTCGCCCTGGCTCCAGGATGTGGGAAGTGAACTTTGATGGAGAAGTTATAAGTACACATCAGTTTAAGAAACTCCTCTCATCACCACCTCTTCCTGTGATTAATCTAAGGTAATGATTTGTATGGCCAGTAGGGAGTATTTGAGGAACTTACAGGGAGGGTTTGGTTTGAAACCTCTGATATTCTGCATGAGTTAAAGATTTTATCGTGCCTTTTGAGAGTGAAGTAGAATTTTTATTAAAAGATTCAGAGAAACCAGAAAGTCTTTAATCAATTATCTTTCATATGCTTAAAGCAAATTCAATAAGGGTAAATGCAGTTAGGCTCTTGAATTTGTTTTGGAGGCAGAAATTTTCCTATATAGGGAAAAAGATACTTTTATATTTTGATTGAATCATTAATCATGTTTACTTCCTAGATCAGAACCTCAGTATGATCATACGGTTGGATCCTCCCAGTCTTTGTCTTTCCCCAAACTCTTACATCTTAGGTAAGTTTCTCCCTTCGATCCTTTAAAAAAAAAATGAACACTTAACTTTTCCTCTTTGTTTCTTGTTCAAGGTAGTTAACTTTTCAAGTTTGTTTTTGTACTGAATCATTTTTAGAAAATTAGGAAATGACTGTGTTGTGTGAAGTGTTCTACATGTAAGAGGAATGAAAAAAAGCATAGAAATATGCTTCCCTTTCTGTTTTGAACTGGCCTAAACCAGTTGGACACTTCACAGTTGTCGAGAACTTTTGACAAATTAGAGCTCAGAGCTGTAGATACACATTCTTTCATAACCTCCTCTCCCTAGTGGAATATTCCAGTGAAAGCAAGTCTCAGAGTGAAGTCTGCTGCATATGTATGTTTCCTGGTAGGCAGGCACAAAAGCAGTTGTAGAACTTGTTCTTGTAAGCTTGGTGAAATTTCAGCTCTCTATTCTTCAGGTACTTTGCATGAAAGATCTGCTCAGGGTGGATCCAGCCAGCCATATGCTAACGTCTGAGTTCAGCTAGCCTTCTAGTTGGATTAGGTCCCAAAAAGTCCACTATTAAGTGGCAGCACAGAGTGCCACTTAAAGCCATCAGCTGCTGGGCTTGCCAGTTCTTACAGCTTGTTCTACAAGCATGGGCATGCCAGTGTATGATTTCCAGTCAATCTGTGTGTCTTGAACTCTTCTTATTTCCACAGCAGAATATTATTTCTAATATCTCTTAGGCTAATTAATAAGATCCCTAATGCAGATTCAGAGAATGTTATTTAGAGCTGGTATAGGGTACTCTGGAGCTTGGCTCCTGATCGAGTTCTTTCAAAGGCTAACTAACCGTGCTTTGAATGTAATTTTAAATAACACTTGAAATGTTAACTAACTGCCCCTAAATAACGTATGTGTATGTCACACTACCTATCATGAAATATTTGAAAATAAATTGTAAACAGTATAACTCTTTTGCAAGTCCATAATTCATCCTAAAAGTTACTGGAGAAAGACCACTATTTATTTGCCCATAGTTAGATAAAGCATAGTAAAAACTCTTTCTTTACGGCACTTATCACAGTTTATAATTACATATTCAAACAGTATTTATGCCTCTCTTACTCCTAGACAGTAAGGCCCTTGAGGGCATCATGTCTGTTTTGTTCCCTGTGTTATTCTCAGTGTTTGGCATAATGCCTGGCATATCATAGACACTTAACATTCGTTGGCTATGGTGTGATATGTGGGGTGTGGGCAAGTCCCCTACCCAGGAGTATGTTTTCTAATGGCAAGGCCAGTCTGCTTGGTTCTCCTGTTTTTCCTTTGAGTTAAACTATTTAAAGCTCCCATACAAGTTCCTGCCATAGCATTCAAAGCCCTGCATGATCTGGCTCTGCCTACTCCTCAGCTTAAGCAATAATTAATGCCACTTTGAAGCTTTTACTGACTCCTCCAGTGACTCACGTTAGACACTTATTCCCTTGCACTGTTGTCACATCTTGTTCATTTCTCTGTCACCACCCTGTTTCACTGTACTATGAATATCCATCCCAGTACCAGATTGTCAACTCCTTTGCTATGGGCACAGTGCTAGGCACACAGAAGGTTCTCAAATAATGGCTAAATTAAAGAGTTTCACAAAGATTTTTTTGAAAAAACATTAGTTACAGGGCTTTTCTTTACTTTTTTTCCCATGTGTACACTTGTGTTTTGGTAAGCTTCACTGTTACACCCACAAATTCTACGGGGAAGCAAATTTGTATGCCTCATTTTCTTTGGGGTACACTGGTGTCACTTTCTCTTCCTTAACTTTTTAAACAATGTTGTTAGGCTTGTGTCCCTGTCTGTTTATTATCAGTGAAGGGGAAGGGGATGAGGGGTGTGTAAATTACCAAGTCTCAGCTCTGATATTAGTCCCCCCCACCCCCCACCTATTCTTAAGGAATCTTTCCAAGCTGCATGTCAAGTTCAGTGTCAAAATCCTGATCCTGTGTCTCTTTATTCAGGGATCTTCTGGCCTCTGGGTTTTTTTTTCCCCTCTGGCTCCTAAAGGCAGCCTTCCAACTTTACTTATTTTGGACTAGGATTCTGACCATCTCTTCCTTCTTTGTGACAAAGATTACTTTCCCATAGGGACCGTGATCTGATCTTATATTGGCAAAATGTTTAACATTTGTGTGAGGACCGAATTCCTGTTAAATATCGCCCTTAGTTTCATCGCCACATGTTACCTTTTTTAGTACTCTTGGAGGCATAAACTTAAAAAAAAGTCCCTGTTCTCAAGATTATAGTTCGTTGGAGAGATGTAGTTTATTTCTAGAAAATGTTTAACAACAATAAAAAGTAAGAGTTGTGACAGTGCAATACATGATTAAGTGCCGTTTGAGCGGGGTTGACGAGAAATAGGTTGCGTGCAGGAGGGAGAGCGGGCTGTGCGCTGTCGGGGAGGATTTCAAAGGGCAGTAGAACTGCTGCTGATGCTTAAGTGGTGACTAGAATGAGACTGTTATAATGGGGAATGCTCTGACTGGGGATTACCAGTGGTGTATAAAAAAATAATAGCAGCCTCAAGAGAGTAAATGAGATATATGAGCAAAGGAGTATAGAAGGAGATGAGCAGAGATGGAGAGTACCAGAGGACTGGAAAGGAAGGTGGACCAAGAAGTAGTGTCCAGAGTCTAGGAAGGCGAGATTCAGGAAGGAAGGAACAGTCTGCAGAGTTGACCTCTGCTTGGGGATCAAGAAGGAAAATGAGAAAGTAGGTTATTGGGTTTGGCATTTAGGAGATCTGTGACTTTCCAAGAATGTAGTTAAGTGGAATGATCAGGATTCCAGATAACAGTGGGTGGGTCAGTGAGGATAAATGAGGGTAGAAGTAGCTTCTGTGAGGTATGGAGAAAAAAGTCCAGGTTTTGGAGCCAGACAGTCCTTGGTATAAATTCTGACTCTTCCGCATTCATGCTGAATGGCCTTCAACATGTTATTTATCTCTCTGAGCTTCAGTTTTTCTTTTTTATGAAATAGGGATAACACTCCTATCTTGATGAGATGCTACAAGGTTAGATAATATTGGTATAGCCTTTAATGAAAAAAATAAACTCCCATAGTTGACTGGTAGTTTTCAACCTTTTATTGCCCACATACAACTAAGGACATCAAAATATTACCCTCCCTGGGACTTCACTGGTGGTGCAGTGATTAAGGGTCCGCCTGCCAACTCAGAGGACACGTTCGTTCGAGCCCTGGTCCAGGAAGATCCCACATGCCGCGGGGCAACTAAGCCTGTGCGCCACAACTACTGAGCTTGCGCTGTAGGGCCCGCGAGCCACAACTACTGAAGCCCGCGGGCCTAGAGCCCGTGCTCCTCAACAAGAGAAGCCACTGCAACGAGAAGCCCACACACCACAACGAAGAGTAGCCCCCGCTCACCGCAACTAGAGAAAGCCTGCGTGCAGCAACAAAGACCCAATGAAGACCAAAACAAATAAATAAATAAACACATTTAAAAATATATATATATTATCCTCCCTAAAAGTGGCTCACTAGAGCAGTGATTGGTGGTTAGATGTGATGTTTAGTCTTTGTTTTAGATGTCATACCAGATATGGGAAGTTTAGATACTTTAATAAACGTCAGGTAAGATACCAGCCTTTTATTTTTCTAGAAGATATTTCGTGTATCTGAATTTTTCCCACTTTGGTGTCATATTATGCTATCTTTTACTGGCTTGTCGTTACAGACAGAAAAGAGGTGGTAGGATGTAATTGGCTGGATCAACTGTTGCTTTCTTTGTACAGGCTGATTTTGCTTTAATAGCTAGTGTGAGGGTCTGAAATCAGGGAATTATAAACTTCTGATTCCGAGCAAACTAGAATTCTCTTGACCTCTTCCATTTTCTCTTGCAGTGAGCACTGTGTGCTGACTTGGACAGAAAGAGGAATTTATATTTTCCTTCCTCAGAATGTTCAAGTTCTTCTTTGGAGTGAAGTCAAGGGTAATTGTGTTTTTCTTCCTATGTAATTTTTAATCGCATGCTTGTGAAAGAGTTAATTATTGTAGGAGGATTCTCTTGCAGTGTAAGAAGTAGAAAATAGAATGAGGTGACATTTCTTTTAAAGATTAACATCATAGGTGTATCCCATTATAAGGTACTTACGAAGTATACATTTGTGAATCTATGTATAGTTATTTAGTTATTTTAAATACAATTTTCATTTATTCTTAAATATTAGCAACCACTGCTAAGGATTGAATGGGTTAATTTTTCCCTCTACTTACCCTGAATATTTATCCCTGTTAGAAGTCTTGCTTTAACTCCTGTTTTGTGTCTTAATAATTTAGGGTTGAAAAGTCCTTGTGGGAACAATAGCCATTTTATGTGGCTGAGGCAGAGAAAGTCAATCTCTGTATTCTTCTGGTTTAAACCAGAAATGGAGGAAATAAATCTAGCATTTTTAACATGACTGCTCAGAGAGTGTATCCTGACTTTTGAGTCATTTTCTACTTTGTAAAAACATGAAAAAGATGAAGGAACCATTACATACTGATTTCTCGTGAATTAAGTTTCCTAAAGGTGTCCCGTGAAAACTAGTTTTTTAGGTCATTTCATGGTATTCTGCCAAGACAGGTGTTTTTTCATGAACAGTTTGTTGATTTACATACTGCACTGAAATCTGTTACTGGTATCAGATTTGTAACTCAGAAATGTGATAGTCTGGCCTCCGAAGTGCCCCCTTTTAAAGTCCCAATTTCTTTTCACAAAACATAGCATTTTTAAAAACAGGATTTTAGATCAGAGAGATGTTTCTTTCTCTGTATCTTTTATTCTTGATCTTTTTTAAAAGAATAGTGTCTAAGATATGATTTCTTCATTGAAATGCAAGTATAAAAATAGAGGTGAAATTCAATCAAGCCAAACCCTATATAGAAAATGAATCTATTAGAATAATTTCAGCCATCGCAAAAATGGAAAAGGAGTACTTGGTTAATGTCCTGTGTGTTCACCCCTGTGGTTTTTGTAGATATTCAGGATGTGGCTGTCTGTAAGAATGAGCTGTTCTGTTTGCACCTAAATGGGAAGGTCTCCCATCTTTCCCTGTTATCTGTGGAACGTTGTGTGGAACGCCTGCTAAGGAGAGGCCTGTGGAACCTGGCTGCTCAAACTTGCTGTCTTTTCCAGAATTCCGTCATTGCCAGCAGAGTGAGTCAGAAAGCTGACATGTTTATCTGGGTTGTTAAAACCATTCTAGCTTGCAGGATTGTGCTACACAGTTGCTTGTCTTTATTAGCCTGCTGATGAAGCAGCAGTAAATCCCCAAAGGAAACATGACAGATAAATCTGGAGTGGGGATGGGGGTGAGAAAAACTGTGTACTTTCCATTAAAAAAAATCAGCTTTACCCACAAATCTATTTGAACTTCAGGCCTTGTTTTTTTTTTAGATGTTGGGGGTAGGAGTTTATTAATTAATTAATTAATTTTTGCTGTGTTGGGTCTTCATTTCTGTGCGAGGGCTTTCTCTAGTTGTGGCAAGCGGGGGCCACTCTTCATCGCAGTGCGCAGGCATCTCACTGTCGCGGCCTCTCTTGTTGTGGAGCACAGGCTCCAGACATGCAGGCTCAGTAGTTGTGGCTCACGGGCCTAGTTGCTCCGCGGCATGTGGGATTCTCCCAGACGAGGGCTCGAACCTGTGTCCCCTGCATTAGCAGGCAGATTCTCAACCACTGCACCACCAGGGAAGCCCAAGGCCTTTTTTTAAGTTTTAAGTGAAATTATTATATGTACAGTAACTCTAAATTCTTAGTTCCTAAGAGAATTCTTATTAAGTCTTTTCCTAGCTTTTAAAGCCCTTTTAAAGCACCTTTGAGGTTTTATGTTCTATGTTAGACCTCTTTCAATGTATTGGCCATTTGAATATAGATTTAGTTACAAACAGAAAACTCTCCTATTGGTTCTACTTATCCTTTTATTAGGGAAGAAAAACTTTGACTATAGATAAATTGGAACATTTGAAATCTCAGCTGGACTTAACCTATGGTGATCTGATTTCCCAACTGGAAGAATTGATCTTAAAATTTGAACCTTTGGATTCAGCTTGTAGCAGTAGAAGAAGCTCCTTTTCATCACATGTACGTATTCTCACTTTTAAAAGGGTTTTGCTGTACAGTAATATTGTTCTACATTAGTTTGTACTCATTTACCTCTAGGATCCCAAAAGTTACCTTCCTTTCCATGTTGTATATTGTTTGGGGGTGGTGGTGAGGAGGGGGCTTTCTTTCAGGTGTTGGACAACGTTATGAAGCCTTCATTTAGGTGTGTCTTAGAGCCGCATTTTGTTTTGTCGTTGTTTATTATGTTCTGTTTGAAAATATACCTCATATAGCCTCCAGAGCAAGTTAAGTTACCCCTAATATGTGATTTCAGATGCTTCATGCCAACTTGAGTCTCAGTGCAGCTCAGGATTGTCTTATTTAATCCTCATTCTCACATTCTCACATTCTCACATTCTCACAGCCAGACTTCATGGAGACCCACTAGAGAAATATGGTAGCATGATGCCATGAGCAGGTGAGAGGGACCTGGCTGCCAGGAGCCTAGACCTTGCTCACCATTCTGTTCTAATAAGCCATAATTGTCGTTAATGACTTGTTTCTTTTAGTGTTGATTTTTCTCTTAAAAAGCTATATCATGTTATAAAAGTTTAACTTTTCTTTAATTCTTTTTCTTTTTAGGAAAGTTTCAGCATCTTGGACTCTGGTATTTATCGTATCATTAATAGTAGAAGAGGCAGTCAGTCAGATGAAGACTCTTGTTCCCTTCACAGCCAAACCCTCTCAGAAGATGAGAGACTTAAAGAATTCACCTCACATCAAGAAGAGGACCAACCAGATCAGTGTTGTGGTTCACACGGAAATGAAGGTGAAGAATGTGTCTTTTATTGGTTGCTGATGTGAAGCAGTTATTTTCTGTGGCTTCTGTTTGCCAAGATTATCTCATGCATAGAGTTTTCTACAAGGTGTTAATAATTTTTATTAAGTTGTTAGACTTTCCATCCAGACCTATTGATCAGTTCACCATTAGAAGAATGGATTTATGTTTAGTTGGGGTTTTTTTCCCCTCCTGTTTAGGCTAATATTGGTAAATTACCTAATTATTATCATGCATCAAAGTGCTGGAAAGGTTAAGAAAGGAGGTCATTAACCAAAAGAGTGGAACGATTTTATCCTAACCAAATTATTTTCCATTCGGAATGAAAAATTACTACAGTTCTGGGGGTCATTGCCTTCACTTTTCGATGTTCAAGTACTCCTGTGACCGAACTGTTGAGATTAATAGAGACTCTGAGCTTCCTTTCTGACTTGTGGGGATTCAGGGTTAGTAGGAAAAATGAAGGTACCTGTCCAAGTGTTTTATATGTGGGCCATCCCATGCATCTTGTAAACCTGTGTTCCACTCATTTGTATTTGGGTCAGTTGTGATTTTGGTATTGAATCCTTCATTTCCTTTGCTTTATTCATTTCAGAATTTCTTTAAAGATTAAAGAACTCTTCATGTGATTAGATTTTGTTTTTTCTCCCCAATTCCATTCATCAGACAATGTTTCACACGCTTCAGTGATGTTTGAGACAGATAAGAATGAAACTTTTCTCCCCTTCGGCATTCCACTGTCATTTCGTTCTCCATCTCCTCTTGTGTCTCTTCAGGCTGTCAAGGAAAGGTAAACTCATTAGTCTTGTCATTTAATGCCACTTCTGGTTTTACTTCAGTTGTCATGTTAGGCACTTTTGCGCTGAGAATGGAAAGACATTTTAAATGAGGAAAAAGAAAGTCTCTAGATTATTCCTCATATAGCCTGTTATACGAAGCCGTTTACTTCTCATTTCAATCTTGGGGAATTTATCTTCCCTCTTTGTTTGAGTACCTGGATATTTGAGTTGTTACAAATGTGTTTTTTTTCCCCCTCAGGCTGAGCAAAAGTTAAAAAATGTTTTTTCCTCATCCCTGATAGGAACAATTTCCATGTATCATTAGTCATTTCTTAACTTAATCATTTCTCAGTTTGGGCTCAGAATTGAAGACTCTTCAGGAGTCTTTCTAGCTACTCCATGGGCCCAGAATTGACTTACATGAATTTATGTCCAAGTTTTTCCACTTAAACGTTTTACCATAATAGGATAAAGTCTTCATAATTATAACTTAATAATTATACAATGTGTCACTGAGTCCCTGTATTATGAATATACTAATGATTTCTGTAAAAAAAAAAAAAAGACATTTAAGTTTGAAAGAGAAGACTTCTGTAGCTCCTTCACGCTAATGGGAGTTTTACTGGATACAAATTTTGCTTTTTCAGAGGATACATTGTGACAGATCAGCAGCTGAGTTTCCTGAAGAAATTCTTTGGCTAGGATGGGGCAGGTTTTCACAGGGCCTTCTTTGCCTAAGTAAACAGAAACATTGCAGGCACAGCTGCAATTAAAGACCTTTTCTTTAGGATTGAATCAGAGTAGTTTAGTAAATGAAGTAAATCCTTATTATAAATTTTACATGGGCCTTATGTGAAATATGTAATTGATTAAGGAAGTTGCTATAAAGAGTCTTTCTTTATAGCAAGTAAAGAAAGACTTGCTAAGTCCAAGTTGCCTTCAGGGACTGACAGGAACATAGAGAACTCAGATACTGAAATTTTCATTCTTGGCAGTAATGAGATTCTTTTCATATTAGTTTATTGGTATTTGACTTCCAGCGTTTCTAGCTTTGTGCGTAAAACTACTGAGAAGATTGGCACCCTTCATACGAGCCCTGATCTGAAAGTGAGACCAGAACCCAGGTGTGATGAGCAGTCATGTGAAGAGGTTGTGGGTCCAGTCACTTGTCCGAAGGAGGAAGACACTGAGTAAGCCATTGCAGAGAAATCTGTGTAAATTCTAGAGGATACAATTGTCGGTTTGAAGAGAGCCATAAACCATGTCATCTTGAAGAAGACACATGTATGACTCTGTTCATTGTAGATTATTTGCATAGCTTATAAAAACTGAATACCACAGAGTAAGTGTTGGAAAATCACATCAACCCATAAAAAGTCTGTTGAGACAGAATTTTAATTTAGCACCTCTTCTTCCATCTTTCCCCTGAACAACTTCTCTCACCTCCAAATCTCTTCAAACTTCTGCAATGTTAGAGAAAGAGTATTAGAGTAAGAGTAGGATGACCAAGGATATAGGCCTTGTTCTGGTTCTGCTTCTGACTAGCATGTGACATTGGTGACGCCCTCTGGCCTGTAAGATGAGAGCATTGGCATTAATGTCGTCACGTGCCTTCCTATGATACGCTGGTGGCATAGTCCTTATGGAGTGGGGTTGTAGCAGAGCCCTTGGTCTGGCACAGTGTGAAGTATCTTGTCCATCTGGTCTCTGCCTTTTCTCATAATTCAGGGGATCTGGGCATTGGAGGCAGGCAAGCTCAGCACTCACCCAGGAATTGAGATAGACCCACAGGGCCAGTGTATACTGACTGGACATTCAGATGAGAAAAAAGGTGTGTTACCCTTAGAGTAACTTAGCTATGAATCCGTATGTATATCGGGAAAAAAGTGTAGATAGTGCAGTGGCATTTAAGGCAGCCCTCAGTCTGACGTTAGCCCACCTTTCCAGCTTCATTTCCAACCACGTCTTTCTAAGCACTCTAAATTCTAGTCCTGTCAGAGAAGTGGGTGTGTACACCTCACTACTTTTCTTCATGCTGTTTCTCCCACCTGCAGTATTTTCCCCCCATTTTTCCTAACGCAAATACACCTCCTCAGGAAAGCTTCTCGTGGTTGCCTAGTCAGAATAATTATTCCTTTTTCTGTGCTTTCAGATCACAGTGCTTGTGCTGCTCTTTAGCATTCATTCTATTCTTCTTATATTACAGTTGTTTTCTTGCCTTTCTTTCTGACTAGGGCTTACTCTGACTTGAACTTACTCATTTTGAAGCCATGGACCATTTTTTATACTCATCTGTTTGTTTCATGTATCATTAAGTACAATACCTGCCACTTAGTGAGCACTTAGAAATATTTGCCCAAGAAGGTTCTAATCCCCTTTAACTCTTCTCACACTTCTCTAGGGGAAAAGAAGAAGTAACTAGTCAACCTCCAGAAGAGGACAAGTTTCAAGAGCTCAGAATGGCAACAGCAGAAGCAATGTGAGTATTTATGGGTGAGAAAGTTTTATAGAGAGTGGGAATGACTTTTTGAGATCATTAGTAGTGGTCCTGAGACAGTGTGGGGCAGAGGCAGTTTCATTTGGAATTGAAATTCATGAATTAATACAAAGGTAATGTTCTCTGTGTTGTTGTCTTGCTACTGAGATAATTGTTATTTAAAGAGTTGAAAAGTAACATTTATTCTGGATAAGTAATGTTGTATCTGTTAGGCTTATTTAGCATGAAACAATTTGTTTTTGAAAAACCACATAAAACATAAATTTCATACTTGTCTGTCTTATATAGGACCAAGCTACAGGACCCACTGGTATTGTTTGAACCACAGTCTCTGAAAATGGTTTTACAGGAGTGGCTTTCACAGTTAGAAAAAACATTTGCCATGAAGGACTTTTCAGGCATTTCAGATACTGGCAACTCATCCATGGAATCAAACCAGGGTATGCTATTGCTTGATGAGTCAAAAAAGGGAATATTAGACGAAGAAGATGAAAAAGAAAAAAGGGACTCTTTAGGCAATGAAGAAACTGTTGATCAAGCAGCGTGTGACTCTGTAAATAGTCTGAGGGAGTCCCTGGATGATGACATTTTTCAAGTATGTTCTCCATGCAGTATACCAGGCAGTCTTCAGAAGGACCTGGCTGAAGTGACAACATTGTGTTTGGAACTGAATGTATTGAATTCTGAGATCAAAAGTGCAAGTAGACATGTAGACCACACTTTGCAACAGTGCTCTCCTGAAATTCTGGCTTGTCGGTTCCTAAAGAAGTACTTTTTTCTTCTGGACTTGAAAAGAGCAAAGGAGAGCATCAAGCTGAGTTATACTAACAGTCCTTGTGTTTGGGATACTTTTATTGAAGGATTGAAAGGTAATAATCAGATTGCCTTACCAATAGAGGACAGTAGCATCTTGGCATTTTTTAGTTTAAAGAAGAAGATTTAAGTAGAAAATCACCTTTGTTCTGGTCAACCATCCCTTCAGTTTTCCACTCAATTTAGTCTTTTGTTGCTTTTTTTTTTTCTGTTGAGATTGCTCACTTTTTTTTTAAAATTGAAGTATAGTTGATTTACAACTCAATTTAATTTGTAGTAGTTCTTGCAACTATTATAAGAAGTTAGTTTTATTTCTCTCACAGTCATTCAGAAAATGATACAGCAGTGTTGGAGAAGTTGGGTTAAGTAAAATTTTATAAATGCAGATATATGAAAACCAGAAAATCCCTCTTGTAACTTACTAATATAGAGATAATATATACCATTTATTGAGTACTCACCAAGTGCCAGATAATATGCTAAACACTTTACCAGCATTCTTTCATTTCATCCTTACAACACTTTGGAGTAGATGGTGTTATTCTGTTTAATAAGTAAGGAAACTGAGGCACAGAGAGATTTTAATAGTTGAGTAGGCTAAACTTCTGTAGTATCTCACATTAACTCAGATACAATATAATAACTCAGATATGGTAGTTTATTTCTTGCTCATATATCAGCCCAGGGCAGATGTTCCAGGTCAGTGGGCAGCTCTCTTGCATGTGGTAACTCAGGGTTCCAAGTTCCTTCCATTTTTTTGGTCTCTATCCTCCCTTAGGGCTGATGATTAAGACTGGGTTGCTATGTCCAGGGGGAAGCATGTGGAAGAGGCAGACAGGCTCTTACAGGGAGGTGTGGCCTGGTAGTGGCTTACGTCTCTTCTGTTGGTGAGAATTCTATCTCATGGCCCCACCTAACTGGAAAGGAGTCTGGGAAATGACCTCTCCAGGTGTCTAGAAGGAAGAGGATGGACATGGGTCAGGAGCTTGCATGTCTGCCTCAGAGATTTTGGTGGGCAGTCAGCAGCCTCTACTTCACACTTGATTGAAGGTCACACTGTTGGTCATCCTCATGTAGATACCAGCCTTCATACCCTAGAGGCCATGCCTGCCCTTTCTACTACATAGTCCCATGTTTTTGAGCAGGTGGATTTTCTTAACTCAAAACTCTGAATAACAGATGTCATGTTTCTAATAATTGATGTAGACTTTAAGCAAACTTTTCATTCATTACCAAAAGTGAGTAGTCACAAGTAGAGATACATTTTTATATTATCTGACTTAAAGAGCGTTAAGGTTTCTAGAAACAAGGATCTATGGTTACAGTTCTGCCTCAATTCACATTTAGCAGTTAAAAGCATAAGAAATGATTTCAGCTTCTTTTTCTGAATTGAGGTAGACTGTCTTTTATGTTGAAGTAAGAAGAGTTATTTCTTTTCAAATAAGTTCAAATGTTTGATATTACACTGGAAATTTGCTATATCTGTCTCTATTATGTGATTGTACCCAACCTTGGTTACAGGAAAATAGCAAAAAAAAATAACCACTTCACCAACCTGAGTGGTTAACTTACTGCCAGAGCTGTGGCTGGAGCAAGCGTGGAGGGTGTTTGAGATGATGCAGCTGCTTCCAAATTGAATTTAAGGGGATAAGTTTTGGCTTAGCGCCCACCCAATCATAAAGCTTTCCCTCACTTCATATGCTCTAAATGATGGCCTTCTCCTCTGAATCCCTTTAAATACTTACTGTCTGACCCAGTCAAATTGGAAATAATGAAACTGGGAAAAATTGATATATTTTTTTAAACAAATATATCAGAAATTGAAGGTTTGGCTCTTTAGAAATGGTCTATTGAACAGGTTCTACTCTTCTAATGATGTTGTAATCATGAAAACAGCTTTGGAACTGTTCTTTGGGATTTATCTTCAGAGCTAGTTGAAAACTTCTTGAAAAAACTCATTTTATTTTAGATTCATATATATGTAAACATATATTTTTTAACTACAAGCAGTTTTAACTAGATCTTCACTCACTTTATTTACACACTTGGCTTTAAATGACTTGGCTATTCCCCAAAGTCAGATCTTCCTTTGGAGGAAGATTTGCTATAACTGATGTTTTTTAAAAATAGGTCAAATATTTTTAAGTTAATTTAATTAAATTTAATTAACTAATTTTGTTCCAAAAGATTGATTAGGGATATCAGTTCTAGAAAAAAACTGAAGAATTTGGCATTGATGGTAGAAATATAGCTTATATATATATTAGCTTGCATATATAATAGCATATATATGTAATACATATATTACATATATAAAGGGTACATTTTCAATGGTAATAGTCATGTATTGGTTATCTGTTCCTTTATCTTGTTTAAAACTTCCAATATGCTTTGCCTCCCAATTTGATTTTTTTTTTTAACATCTTTATTGGAGTATAATTGCTTTACAATGGTGTGTTAGTTTCTGCTTTATAACAAAGTGAATCAGTTATACATATGCATATGTTCCCATATCTCTTCCCTCTTGCGTCTCCCTCCCTCCCACCCTCCCTATCCCACCCCTCTAGGTGGTCACAAAGCACTGAGCTGATCTCCCTGTGCTATGTGGCTGCTTCCCACTAGCTATCTATTTTACGTTTGGTAGTGTATATATGTCCATGCCACTCTCTCACTTTGTCACAGCTTACCCTTCCCCCTCCCCATATCCTCAAGTCCATTCTCTAGTAGGTCTGTGTCTTTATTCCCGTCTTGCCCCTAGGTTCTTCATGACTTTTTAAATTTTTCCTTAGATTCCATATATATGTGTTAGCATACAGTATTTGTTTTTCTCTTTCTGATTTACTTCACTCTGTATGACAGACTCTAGGTCCATCCACCTTACTACAAATAACTCAATTTCATTTCTTTTTATGGCTGAGTAATTTTCCATTGTATATATGTGCCACATCTTCTTTATCCATTCATCCATCGATGGACACTTAGGTTGCTTCCATGTCCTGACTATTGTAAATAGAGCTGCAATGAACATTTTGGTACATGACTCTTTTTGAATTATGGATTTCTCAGGGTATATGCCCAGTAGTGGGATTGCTGGGTCGTATGGTAGTTCTATTTTTCGTTTTTTAAGAAACCTCCATGCTGTTCTCCATAGTGGCTGTATCAATTTACATTCCCACCAACAGTGCAAGAGGGTTCCCTTTTCTCCACACCCTCTCCAGCATTTATTGTTTCTAGATTTTTTGATGATGGCCATTCTGACCGGTGTGAGATGATATCTCATTGTAGTTTTGATTTGCATTTCTCTAGTGATTAATGATGTTGAGCATTCTTTCATGTGTTTGTTGGCAATCTGTGTATCTTCTTTGGAGGAATGTCTATTTCGATCTTCTGCCCATTTTTAGATTGAGTTGTTTGTTTTTTTGATATTGAGCTGCATGAGCTGCTTATAAATTTTGGAGATTAATCCTTTGTCAGTTGCTTCGTTGACAAATATTTTCTCCCATTCTGAGGGTTGTCTTTTGGTCTTGTTTATGGTTTCCTTTGCTGTGCAAAAGCTTTTAAGTTTCATTAGGTCCCATTTGTTTATTTTTGGTTTTATTTCCATTTCTCTAGGAGGTGGGTCAAAAAGGATCTTGCTATGATTTATGTCATAGAGTGTTCTGCCTATGTTTTCCTCTAAGAGTTTGATGGTGTCTGGCCTTACATTTAGGTCTTTAATCCATTTTGAGTTTATTTTTGCGTATGGTGTTAGGGAGTGTTCTAATTTCATACTTTTACATGTACCTGTCCAGTTTTCCCAGCACCACTTATTGAAGAGGCTGTCTTTTCTCCACTGTGTATTCTTGCCTCCTTTATCAAAGATGGGGTGACCATATGTGTGTGGGTTTATCTCTGGGCTTTCTATCCTGTTCCACTGATCTATATTTCTGTTTTTGTGCCAGTGCCATACTGTCTTGATTACCCGATTTGATTTTAAAGTCCTTAAAAGCAGAGGTTGTCTCTTGTTCTGTTTTTGTCTCTCCTATGATGCTTTACAAACGTTGGGACTTGCACACAGCAGGTGCATGCCTAATGATTGTTGATTAATGTGTTCATGAATAAAATATTTACCACTGTGAGATGAAGGGAAAGGGGTGTGCTTTGTCTTTTAGAAATGGCAAGTTCCAATCCTGCATATATAAAGATGGAAGAAGGAGACCTTCCAACAAGATTAAAGTTATTGGATGACTTGGTCTCTTTTGACAGTCCTTTGTTGATTGCTTGTGCTACCCGGTGAGTGGTCCTGTATGTTGTTCATGTGAACTAAAGCACAGACGTTTTCTTCGTCTCAGTCTGTAAAGTTTTACTCTGTTACATGTTGAGCAGCTTCTTGTTAGCATATTTATTTTCATTTCTAATAAATACGTAGATAATGTAACCAAGTTATATTATCTTACTGAAGTTGGAGACTAACATGTTTTGTTTTTAAATGCAGATTGTATGAGAAATTTGGAGAATCTGCCCTTCGATCCTTAATCAGGTTTTATCCATCCATTTTGCCTTCAGATGTCATGCAGCTTTGTCATCATCATCCTGCTCAGTTTTTGGCTTATTTAGACAGTCTGGTAAAATCAAGGCCTGAAGATCAACGGTGAGAAGGAGAGAATATTTGTGGACCCTCCTTTTTTTTTTTTTTGGACTCTCTTTTGATAGGGCACTGTTTCTCTAGTATAAGCAGTTGGAACATTTTTACTATTAACTGCCACAGGATTGAGGCACCTGCTATGGAAGAGGAGGATTTTGGCAGTTATGTTCCATTCTTTCACAATTCACGGCACACACCACAAATGTGTGCATAACCCACACTTCTCTTTCCTCCCTCTCTCCCTCTCAGAGATTCTCAGATCAACAGAGTAAAATTAAACTCTGTTTCAAGGCCTATGCTAAGACAGATAAGCTTCCTTGTTGTCTCTGCCAGTGAGTGGATTTGCTGCCACCTTTTTGTTGTGATATATCCCAGCTTTTTGTGGGTGGATCTCAGTTACAGCTCTTAGCTTCTTTGGGCTGAGGCCTCACTTCCTATCTCCACATGGCAGTGAACAGACATGTCCTTTGGTTATTGAGAATGGCAACTTCCCCCCACTGTTTCTTCTGATTGGTTCACATTTGCTATACTGGTATTTATTTCTCCTTTTTTTTTTTTTTCTGCCCTTTGGTATTTCCCTTATTATCTTGAAGCTCAGCTGTTCAGTTAAAAGGCTATTATATTTTCACCAGCATTTCTATACATTTTGTAGCAGAAGAGTTTTCAAGTTATTTCATCCACTGTCTTGATCCCTTAATAACATTTTCTTCACATCTGCACATTTTATCTTTCCTTTCTCAGCATGAATATTGGTGATTTTTTTCCCAACTTTCTCTTAGGCCATTCTTCCTTGAGTCCCTCCTACAACCAGAGTCTTTAAGACTGGATTGGCTGCTGTTGGCAGTGTCCCATGATGCTCCCCCAAGCACCAGCACTATGGACGATGAAGGAGACCCCAGGTATAGAAGGAGTCCTGTTTCTAAGCTCTGCTGCTCCTTTGGAATGGAACCAGTTTATTCACATATAGCATTCTGGGCTTACTTCAGGAATAGCTATGGAAGCGACTGACTCAAGTCATGGTAGTAATCAGATTGAGTGTACTGCTTAGTGGTTCTGAACATGTTTTGAATCACAGACCGTCTAAGAATCTGATGATTCCTCTCAGAAAAATGCACATTCATACAAAATTTTGCACATGATTGCAGAGAATTAAACTGGGCTACTGAAACTCTTTCATGGACCAACATTAAGAGACCTTCGTGATTAAACCTGTGTTAGAAGAAAATTGTTAGAAAATTGTGTGTATGTGTGTGTGTGTGTGTGTGTGTGTGAGTGTGTGTGTTTTCTTCCTAGAAATTTGCCAAGGGATTTTTAGATGTAACCTGATGTAGGATTTTTTTTTAACTTTGACTGTTTTTTTAAAGCTTTTCTAGTATATTTTTAAAAACTTTTATTTTTTGGCTGCATTGGGTCTTCGTTGCTGCACACAGGCTTTCTCCAGTTGTGGTGAGCGGTGGCTTCTCTTGTTGAGGAGCATAGGCTCTAGGTGCGTGGGCTTCAGTAGTTGTGGTACACTGGCTCAGTAGTTGTGGCTCACGGGCTCTAGATTTGCAGGCTCACTAGTTGTGGAGCATGGGCTTAGTTGCTCCGCAGCATGTGGGATCTTCCTGGACCAGGGACTGAACCCGTGTCCTCTGCATTGGCAGGTGGATTCTTAACCTTTGCACCACTGGGGAAGTCCCTGATTAGGATTTTTTTTTTAAAAAGAATTCATAAAACATACACACTGTTACTTGTAATCTATCAGAAATATTCCTTGTGTTTTCCTCCAGGAGAAACTTTTTAAAAGCTCCCAAAATGCCTATCTTATATGCCTAGAGAAAAAGGTCTGGAAAGATATAAAATGGCTATCTGTGAGTGATGGAATTATGAGCTTCTTTCTTTTGCTTTTGATTACTAAAATATATAATTAAAAAAATAAACAGGTATTTGTCTTTGGAAAAATAGCTGTTTTAATTTTACGAAGGCCAAGTAGAAATGTTTGAAAAATATAATAATGGAAAAAATATAATTAAACTCTGATCTTACCTATCAGCTGACGAATAAGCATTTTTGTAGAGTTTATTTCCTGTCTAATTTACTGATATTTTTTTCATTTTTCAGGCCTCATTCCCACTTGTTTTCCTGGGGTTACAGTCAGCTAATCCTTCATCTAATTAAACTTCCTGCAGATTTTACAACAAAAGAGAAAGTGACTGACATCTGTAGGTCTCATGGGTAAGTGAGAATTTTCCTAGAAGCTGAAGTTAAGATTAGAATCATTTTAGTTAGTAACTTTGTAGTTAGGGGCCTGAACGGATATGCTTTGTCATTTGGGATTTTTTTTTTTGCTACATAAAGGTGGCTTTTTGTTTTTTTGTTTTTTTTTTTTTGCGGTACGCAGGCCTCTCACTGTTGTGGCCTCTCCCATTGTGGAGCACAGGCTCTGGACGCGCAGGCTCAGTGGCCATGGCTCACGGGCCCAGCCGCTCCGCGGCATGTGGGATCTTCCCGGACCGGGGCATGAACCCATGTCCCCTGCATTGGCAGGCGGACTCTCCACCACTGCGCCACCAGGGAAGCCCGGCTTTTTGTTTTAAGTGATAATAAACATCTTTTTTTGTCTTAAATTTTGAGTGTATTTTATTTTGTGTGTGGAAGAGACTGGTCCTTGCTCATTCCTCTCTCCCCCTTTTGCTTAGTTGTTAGCCCCAGTTCTCAGGTTTATTTAATTAAGCACCAGACTGTGTGATACAAGTTATAATTGATATAGTTTTGGAGAAGGGAGAGATCAGGATGGGCTTGGTAGAACGGCTGGTGAAGGACTCAGGGAGGAGGTGAGACTTTGAGGTAAGCCCTAAGCCTGGGTAGGATTTGTATTCAAACAGGAGCCAGGAGGAGGGCAAGTCAGGTGAGAGAAACAGCAAGAGCAAGGCCATGAAAAACTGCCATTGCTTTTTATCTGTACCACATATTTGTAGTTATTCATGGCCTGAAGATGTTATCTTATGGCTTTACCTGGATTACAGTCTTTTGGAGATAGGGACATGTGTCTTCCTTTTCCCTCATGATACATAATTCATAAAGTGGTAGGCACTTGGTACATATTTGTTCACTGATAATGAGGGATGAGACTGGCCAGGTTGTGGGTCATGAGATCATATAGGACCTTGAAAGGTGGTTAGAAGAATTTAGTTATCAGCAGAGACCCTTTTAGCCTTTTTGGTACAAAAATGACATGATAAAATGGAGGTTTCTGGAGATCATTTCTGGTTTCATACATGAGAAAGATTGGAGACGAGAAAGGAAGGCCAGCTAGGAAGCTGGTGCAGTAATTCAGGTATGACCAAATTGATTCTAGGTCAGCAGAAGGAGCACATCTAATGGCACATTTCAAAGGAAAATGCAGTGGGACCTGTAGATACTGGGTATAGCAAATGAAGGAAGGGGAAGAGTCAAGGAGAACTTCCAAAGTTTGCATACTTAGGGAAGAAATATGCTAGTTTGTTATTGAACCTTAAAGTTTATGAAGTGTATAAGCTTAAATGTCTCATAATTGGGGCTTGGCCTCAAATGTCAGTATTTATCACTAGCTTTATTTATTTTTTTCTTAAATGCTCTAGATTAGGGCTGTCTAATAGAATTTTCTGAGGCAGTGGAAGTATTCTATCACGCTGTCCAGCATGGTAGCCACTAGTCACATGTGGCCATTAAGTACTTGAAATATGTATTGGTCAACTGAAGAACTGACTTTTAAATTTTATTTAATTTAAATAGCCACATGTGGCTAATATCTACAGTATTGGACCACACAGCTCCAGATAAATTCACTGCTTTTTATTCCTCTCTCCAACTTTGGTCTCTTTAAAGTTTCTGGCCTGGATATCTTAATCTCTGTTTGGAGCTGGGGAGAAGAAGAGAGGCCTTCACGAATATTGTGTATCTGAATGATATGAGCCTGATGGAAGGGGACAATGGTATGTAAATCCCAATCGGTTATTCTTGGTTATAGTATTTTAGAAGTCACTACAGACTATTCAATAAAGAAATTTGATAAATATTTCAATGATCATTTATGTTATTCTAGCTAGCTGTCACATTTTTGGAGTTTTTTTTTTTTTTTTATCTGTACTACTTGGTATACCATGAAATCATAACTACAAATAAACTACAGGCAACTTTTCTGTTTCATGAGTGCCTACCACGTGAGGCATTATATTGATACCTGATGCTTTTCCATATGCTGTTTAAATGAGATATTAAACCTGTGGGATAGTTACTATTATTTCGATTTTAAAAAAGTTATGATTGAGGCCCAGAAAAAGGATAATTAGTTTCCCCACAGTCATACAACTAGTTAATGCTGGAGCTGGTGTTCAGACCAGGTCTGACCATCTCTAAAGCTTGTGCTCAGGTTTTTTGATCTGCATCATGTTGCCATTTTACACAGCCCAAAGTTAGAGATCATTAAGATGAACTTAGAGTAGCAGTCAGATTTTCCTAAGCCTTTACAGGTACTTAGGGTTTTGTTTTTTTTTTTTTTTTTTTTTAATTTTCATCAATTCAGTACAGATAAAATGGCAGTCAGGAGGCCAGGACTTTGACACACTGATTTCTGAAGTCTGAGAGTTCATCCTGCACTCAGAGAGGTGGTCTTGGTCTGTTTTGTAGTGTTACTTTATTCATCTCAATGCAGAGATGCCAGCAGCATGACATCAGGATCCTTCATCTAGCAGTGTGATCTACAGCCTTTTTCAGCCCTATTGCTGTAGAAGAAGAAAAGTTACAACCAAGCAAAGAAACCAGATGACTGGCAAAGAGATAGCCTCAGGTGTCACAGTTACAGCAATAATAACTGAATCATCTTTGTTTCAAAAATGAAACAAGAGGGTCACATGGTTTTGTAGAACTATAGATGTGTTCACTTTGGAAAAATAACCAGAAAAGTTAAGATATAAATGGTTTATTCTTTTAAAGTTACAACATGATGTTTGTTATAGAAAAAAATGGAAAATCTAGGAAGAATGAAGAAGATATCACCTAAAATTCTTCCCACCCAGATAAAAGTACTCTTAATATTTTGTTAATATAATAATAATAGCTATTCTTACCCTTGGTGTATTAAATGGGAGTCTTTTCTTGACATTTTTGTCTCCTAACTTATATTTCACTTCAAAGAATGTTGCTTTTGCTGCCAAATATATATCTCATATCTATCTACTTTCTTTGGCTCCACCACGGTCATTCTGATCCCAGCTACTTGCCTGGTTACTGCAATAACTTTATAATTGGCCTTCTGGTTTTCATTCTTGCCCATCTTTAACCGATTTTCCTTAGAGCAGCCAGAATGGTTCTTTTTTTTTAATTAAAATAATTTTTATTGAGATAACATTGGTTTATAACATTATATAAGTTTTATGTGTACATTATATTTCCACTTTTGTATACCCTGCAGTGTACTCACCACTAAAAATTTAGTTTCCATCTGTCACCGTGTTTGTTCCCTTTTACCCATTTCACCCTGCCCCCACTCCATCCCCTCTGGTAACCACTACTTTGTTCTTTGCATCTACATGTTTGTTTTTGTTTGGTTTGTTCATTTATTTTGTTTTTGTTTGTTTTTGTATTCCACAAATGAGTGAGATCATATGGTGTTTGTCTTTCTCTGTCTGACTTACTTCACTTGGCATAATATGCCCAAGGTCCATCCATGTTGTCACAAATGGCAAGATTTCTTCTTTTTTTTTATGGCTGAGAAGTATTCCATTACGTGTGTGTGTGTGTGTGTGTGTGTGTGTGTATCACATCTTCTTTATCCATTCATCTATCGAAGGGCACTTAGGTTACTTCTGTATCTTGGCTATTATAAATAATGTTGCAGTGAACATAGGGGTGCATATATCTTTTCCAATTAGTGTTTTCATATTCTTTGGGTAAATACTCAGAAGTGGGATTGCTGGATCATATGGTAGTTCTATTTTCAGCTTTTTGAGGAACCTCCATGCTGTTTTCCACTGTGGCTGCACCAACTTACATTCCCACCAACAGTGCACAGAGTTCCCTTTTCTCCACATCCTTGCCAACATTTGTAGACTTTTTGATGATAGCCATTCTGACAGGTGTGAGGTGATATCTCATGTGGGTTTTTTTAATATAAATTTATTATTTTTTATTTATTTTTGGCTGCGTTGGGTCTTTGTTGCTGCACATGGGCTTTCTCTAATTGCGGCGAGCAGGGGCTACTCTTTGTTGCGGTGCACAGGCTTCTCATTTTTGTGGCTTCTCTTGTTGCGGAGCACGGGCTCTAGGTGCACAGGCTTCAGTAGTTGTGGCTCGCAGGCTCTAGAGTGCAGGCTCAGTAGCTGTGGCTCACGGGCTTAGTTGTTCTGCGGCATGTGGGATCTTCCTGGACCAGGGATTGAACCCGTGTCCCCTGCATTGGCAGGCGGATTCTTAACCACTGAGCCACCAGGGAAGTCCTCTCATGTGGTTTTGATTTGCATTTCCCTAATAATTAGTGATGTGGAACATCTTTTCATGTGCTTCTTGGCCATCTGTATGTCATCTTTGGGAAAATGTCTATTCAGTTCCTCTGCCCACTTTTTCATCCAGTTGTTTATGTATTTTTGGTTATTAATCTCTTATTGGATATATTATTTGCAAATATCTTCTCCAATTCAATAGGTCATCTTTTCATTTTGTGGATGATTTCTTTTGCTGTGTAGAAGCTTTTTAGTTTGATGTAGTCCTATTTGTTTATTTTTGCTTTTGTTTCCCTTGCCTGAGGAGACCTAGCTAGAAAGATATTCCTAGGACTGATGTCAGAGAGTGTCATGCCTATGTTTTCTTCTAGGAATTTATGGTTTTGGGTCTTACATTTAAGTCTTTAATCCATTTTGAGTTGATTTTTGTGTATGGTGTGAGGTAGTGGTCTACTTTCATTTTTTTGCATGAGACTGTCCAATGTCCCCAACACCATTTATTGAAGAGACTATCCTTTCTCCATTGGATGTTCCTTATTCCTTTGTTGTATATTAATTGTCCATATATGTATGGGTTTATTTCTGGGCTCTCAGTTCTGTTCCATTGATATATGTATCTGTTTTTCTGCCACTACCATGCTGTTTTGATTACTATGGCTTTATAGTATAGTTTTAAATCAGGGCGTGTGATACCTCCAGCTTTGTTCTCTTCGCTCAGGATTGTTTTGGCTATTTGGGGTCTTTTGTGGTTCCATGTAAATTTTAGAATTTTTTGTTTTATTTCTGTGAAAAATGTTTTTGGGGTTTTGATAAGGATTGTATTGAATCTATAGATTGCTTTGGCAATATGGACATTTTAACAATGTTAATTCTTCCAGTCCATGAGCAGGGAATATCTTTCCATTTATTTGTGTCTTCTTCAGTTTCTTTTAGCGGTGTCTTATAGTTTTCAGTATACAGGTCTTTCACCTCCTCAGTTAAATCTGTTCCTAGGTATTTTATTCTTTTTGTTGTGACTGTAAATGGAATTGTTTTCTTAATTTCTTCTTCTGCTAGCTCATTGTTAGTGTATAGAAACGCAACAGATTTTTGAATGTTGATTTGTACCCTGCAACTTTATTATTTCTAGTAGTTCTTTGGTGGAGTCTTTAGGGTTTTCTATGTATAAATCATGTCATCCACAAATAGTGACAGTTTCACTTCTTCCTTTCCAATTTGGATGCCTTTTCTTTTTCTTGCCTGATTGGTCTAGCTGGGACTTCTGGTACTATGTTGAATAAGGGTGGTAAGAGTGGGCATCCTTGTCTTGTTCCTGATTTAGAGGGCTAGCTTTCAGTTTTTCACCATTGAGAATGATATTAGTTGTGAGTTTGTCATATATATGGCCTTATTATGTTGAGGTATGTTCCTTCTATGCCCACTTTATTGAAAGTTCGTTTTATCATAAATGGGTGTTGAATCTTGTCAAATGCTTTTTTTTTTTTGCATCTATTGAGATAATTATATGGTTTTTATCCTTCATTTTGTTAATGTGGTGTATCACGTGAATTTATTGTGGATACAACTATTCTTGCATCCCTGGAATAAATCCCACTTGGTCATGGTGTATGATTCTTTTTATGTATTGTATTCGGTTTGCTAATATTTTGTTGAGAATTTTTGCATCTATGTTCATCAGAGATACTGACCTGTAATTTTTTTGAGTCTTTGTGTGGTTTTGGTATCAGGGTGTTGTTGGCTTTGTAAAATGAGTTAGAAAGCATTCCCTTCTCTTCAAGAGTTTGAAAAGGATAGGTATTAAGTCTTTTGAATGTTTGGTAGAATTCACCTATGAAGGCATCTGGTCCTAGACTCATGTTTTTTAGGAGCTTTGATTATTATTTCAATTTCTGTACTAGTGATCGGGCTATTTAGATTTTTCATTTCTTCATGATTCAGTCTTGGAAGGTTTTATGATTCTAAGAATTTGTCCATTTCTTCTAGGTCGTCCAATTTGTTGGCGTGTAGCTGTTCATATTATTCTCTTATAAGCCTTTCTATTCCTGTGGTATCCATTGTTATCTTTCTTCTTGCATTTCTGATTTTATTTATCAGAACCTTCTCTAAGATTAGTGAGTCTAGCTAAAGATTTGTCAATTTTGTTTATCTTTTCAAGAACCAGCTTTTAGTTTTATTGATCTTTTCTATTGTCTTTTTAGTCTTTATTTCATTTATTTCTGCTCTGATCTTAATTATTTCCTGCCCTCTACTGATTTGGGGCTTCATTTGTTCTTTTTCTGGTTCCTTTATGTACAGGGTTAGATTGTTTATTTTAGATTTTTCTTGTTTCTTGAGGTAGGCATGTATTGCTTAAACTTCCCTTTTAGTATCACTTTTGCTGCATCCCATAGATTCTGGCATGTCATATTTTCATTTGTCTTTGGGTAACTTTTGATATCTTCTTTGATTTTCATTGACTTGGTAGTTGTTCAGTAGCATGTTGTTCAGTCTCCACATATTTGTAATTTTTCCAGCTTTCTTATAGTTGATTTCTAGTTTCATAGAAATTGGAAAATATTCTTGATACGATTTCAGTCTTCTTAAATTCACTGAGATTTGTTTTGTGTCCCAACATACGGTTTACCCTTGAGAAAGTTCCATGTCCACTTGAGAAGAATGTGTATTCTGATGCAATTGAATGGAATGTTCTGTACAAATCTATCAAATCCATCTAGTCTGATGTTTCATTTAAGGCTGCTGCTTCCTTGTTGACTTTCTGTCCGGATGATCTATCCATTGATGTCAGTGGGCTGCTAAATTCCCCTACTATTATTGTGTTGCTGTCAATTTCTCCTTTTAAGTCTGTTAATAATTGTTTTATATATTTTGGTGCTCCTGTGTTAGGTGCATATATATTAATAACATTATGTCTTTGTGATGAATTATCCCCTTTATCATTATATACTATCCACTTTTGTCTCTTGTTATCTTTTTTGGTTTGAAGTCTATTTTGTCTGATATAAGTATGGCTACACCCACTTTCTTTTGGCTGCCATTTGCCTGGAGTGTCATCTTCCATCTCTTTACTTTGAGCCTATAATTGTCTTAAACTCTGAGATGAGTCTCCTGGAGGCAGCATGCAGTTGGCTCTTGGTTTTTAATCCACCCAGCCTTTCTGTGTCTTTTGATTGGTGAATTCAATCCATTTACATTTAGGATGATTATTGACAGATGAGGATTTGGTACTGCTATTTTTATCTTTTGTTTTCTGGTTGCTCTATATCTTCATTATTTCTTTTTCCTTGTATTTCTGTCTGCCATTTTGCTTTGGTATTTTTTCATGATGTTTTTCTCACTTTCCTCTTTTTTAATGTTTTGTGTCTTTGCTCTAGATTTTTTTTTTGTGGTTACCATGGGGTTTGTATGAAACATGTCATAGATAAAGTAGTCCTTTTTCTGCTTATAGCATCTTATCTTTATGTACCTATATGAGTTCCACCCTTTTCCTCTCCCCCTTTTGTATTTTTCTTGCCTCAAATTATCCCTTTTTATGTTGTGAGTTTGTTACCAAATTGAAGTAGCTATAATTACTTTTTCTACTCATCTTTGCCCTTTAACCTTTATGCTGTAAAGTGTTTAAAAAACCTCTTCTGATAAAGTGTTGCAGTTTAAAGATTCTGTCTGCTTATCACTTTACTCAAAGATTTGTGTACTTTGCTCTTTTCTGTTTGTTTGTTTCTGGTAAAGAGCTCCTTTCAACATTTCTTGTAAATGCAGGTCTAGTGTTGATGAACTTCCTCAGCTTTTGTTTGTCTGGGAAAGTCCTTATTTATCATTCATATCTGAATGATAACTTTGCTGGATAGAGTATTCTTGGGTGATGGTTTTTATCTTTCAGTATTTTGAGAATGTCATTCCACTTTCTTCTGGACTGTAGAGTTTCTGCTGAGAAATCTGTTAATAGCCTAATGGAGGTTCCTTTGTAGGTTACCCTTCCTTTTTCCCCTGGCTGCCTTAATTCTTTGTCATTGACTTTTAACAATTTTAATATAATATGTCTTGAAGAAGGTCTTTTTAAAATACATTTATTTATTTATTTATTTATTTATTTATTTTTGGCTGCGTTGGGTCTTCATTGCTGTGTGCGGACTTTTTCTAGTTGTGGCGAGCGGGGCCTACTCTTGATTGCAGTGCTCTGGCTTCTCATTGTGGTGGCTTCTGTTGTTGCAGAGCACGGGCTCTAGGTGGGTGGGCTACAGTAGTTGTGGCATGTGGGCTCAATAGTTGTGGCTCGTGGGCTCTAGAGTGCAGGACCAGTAGTTGTGGCACACGGGCTTTGTTGCTCCGCGGCATGTGGGATCTTCCTGGACCAGGGCATGAACCCATGTCCCTTGCATTGGCAGATGGATTCTTAACCACTGCACCAGCAGGGAAGGAAGTCCCTTGAAGAAGGTATTTTTGTATTGAGATAATTAGGTGTTCTCTTAGCTTCATGGGCTTGTATATCCAGTTCCTTCTCCAGTTTGGGAAGCTCTCAGCTATTACTTCTTTAAATAAACTCTCTGCTCCCCTCTCCCTTTCTTCTCCTTCTGGGAAACCCATTACCCTAATGTTGTCTTTCCTAAGGAGTTGGATAGTTCTCATAGAATTTTTTCAAATATCTTATTTCTTTATTCTAGAGTTCTATCTTCAAGCTCACTAATTCTCTCTCCCATGTGATCTGCTCTATTTTCAGTGCTTTCTAATGTTTTCTTCAACTCATTTATTGAATTCTCTAGTTCTAGAATTTGTTTTTCTTTTTTAGAGTTTTAATCTCTTTTGTAAAGTATTCCTCTGTTCATTAATTTCGTTCCTGAGTTCATTGAACTGCCTGAGTTTTCTTGTAGTTCCTTGACTTTCTTCATGACAGCTATTTTGAATTCTCTGTCAGTTAGATCACAGTATTCTGTGACTTTAAGTTTGGTTTCTGGAGAATTGTAATTTTCCTTTTGTGGTACAGTGTCACTATGGTTCTTCACAGTGTTTGATGAAGTTGTTCCTCTGACACACATTTAAAGTAGCAAGCACCTTTCTGCTTGATTCTAATGATCCAACAGGTTAGAAATTAGAGGCCTTTCTTTTGTTTTCCAGTAGGTGGCGCTATAGCACAAGTTTTGGGTTTCTCTTACGTCAGCTGCCTCTGGTTATATTTGAGAGTCTGCATTTTGTGCCCTCTACCATCTCCATCTGTGGTGTGGCCCGATGCCTGCATTATCACTTCCTGTACCTGCAGGGTCGCCTTACTTCTGCCAGTGTTGCTAGCATTGCCACCTGGTGCACCAGGATGGTGGGCTCCCTCCTGTCCAGGAGCCCTTGAGTGGCAAGTTCCACTGCTATTGGGGAGGAAGGGGCAGGGGCAATAGCTAGGATTGCTCAGGTGGCCCTGCCATGTCCAGTGCTGTAAGATTCATGGGCTTGCTACTTCGAGTTGGGGGCTGGAGGCTGGGGTCATGTGCACTGCTTCCCCTGCTACTGTCAGCTTCTCTGGGGCTGGAGGGCTGGGACTGCAGACACCACCTCCACTGTTCCCTGGTTCTGCCTCTTCTATGTGTTCCAGTCCATCACCTTTAGTTGTATAGATATGTGGAGAATTCTCTGGTTTCTTGGTGTGTCGGACACAAGAACCTTTGTTGTGTTGTGGATGTTTTACTGGTTGTAGGTTAAGGGGAGAGACAAAGGTAGCTTTTCACTCCACCACGTTGCTGACTCTCAGAATGGTTCTTTTAAACAAAAATTGGATTATGTGGCTGTCCTCCTTGAAGCCCCTTACATTGGACTCAAAATCCAGATTCTTAAGCTGTTCCCTTATGGCCTGGCCCTATCATCTCATTCTCGCTCCTCACTGTGCATTGTAGGCCTTTGTGCATTGTAGGCCTTTTTTGAATTCCTTGAACTCACCTAGTTCCTTCCTGTGTCGAGTCATTTTCCATGTTTCCTTTGTCAGAAATGCAGGCTCCTTCACCCTCCATTCCTGACACCTTCCCTGCACGTTTGTGTACATATGGGCCACAAGCACATGCTCACTAAACTTGTCTCATCTTTCAGCTCTCTGCTTAACTGTCACTTCTCATACAGCCCTTCTCTGATCCTTAAAAAAAAAAAAAAAAAACACCCAAACCTGCCAATCTCTCTAATGGCTCTTTGATCTTTTCCTTTATAGCAAGCACTTAGCACAGTTTATAAGCATAGATTTATTTATGTGTTTGTCTAAGTTCTGTCTCCTTTACTGGACCATGAGTTCCACAGGAATGCAGGCCGGGCTCATCATGTCTGTTTGTTCCTCATTCACATTCAGTGCCTAGTATGGAGTGTGCCCTGGGTAATTACTTACTGCGTGAGCAAATGAAGGAATGTTGAAGCTAATTTTATGGCTTCTCCTTTTCGTGAGCTATTTGTTCAACAAATATTCAGAAAACAACTCTGTATTGGGGGTAATGAGATTATATTCTTTAATATTTTTATGTTTTGGTATGAAACATTTTCACGAATAGTTTCTCCTGTATGCAGGCAGAGTGCTAAGAGCGGTCAGAGCCCACATTGTTTCTCTGTGTTTGAGTAGGTTGGATCCCAGAGACTGTGGAGGAATGGAAGCTTCTCCTACATCTGGTACAGAGCAAGAGCACAAAGCCAGCCCCCCAGAAGTCACCAAATGGGAACTTCAGCGATGGGCCTTCCCCTATCAACGTGGAGAATGTGGCACTCCTGTTAGCTAAGGTCATGGGCCCAGACCGGGCCTGGTCACTGCTACAAGAATGTGGTTTGACCCTTGAGCTGTCAGAGAGGTTTACCAGAACCTGTGATATCCTGAGGATTGCCGAGAAAAGGCAGAGGTAATGTATGTCTGTCCTGCCCTATCCACAGGCACCTGGTGAATGTAGAATTGCACAGATTTTCAGAGGTGGATGGGACTATAGAGATCACATAGTCTCAATCCCTCATTCATAGATGAGGGAACAGAGACTCCTCTGTTGATGAAGGTGATTAAGAGAAGAGGCTAAAGTAATATTTTGTTCACAGTCATCACCAAAACACTGTTTAGGTTAATGTAAATACCCAAATCTGATGTGTACTCAATTCTTTAAGAATATTGTTGGTACCGCATACCTAATTGTCTCAGTCAGGGTTTTTTTTTGTTTTGTTTTTTTTAAACTGTGGTAAAATACAGATAACATAAAATTTCCTGCCAACCGTTTTTAACTACTTGGTTCAGTAGTGTTAAGTATATTCATATCAGTGTGCAGTTTCCAGAACTTTTTCAACTTACAAAACTGAAACTCTATACCCATTAAACAACAGCTCCCCCTTTCCCCTCCACCTAAGCCCTGGTAACCACCATTCTACTTTCTGTCTCTGACTTTGACTACTTGAAGTACCTCATATAAGTGGGATCATACAGTGTTTGTCTTTTTGTGACTGGCTTGTTTCACTTAGCGTAATGTGAGTAATGCTGCTATGAACATGAGTTTACAGATATCTCTGAGACCCTGCTTTCAGTTCTTTTGGGTGTATACCCAGGTGTGGAATTGCTGGATCAGATGGTACTTCTATTTTTAATTTTTTGAGGAACCTCCATACTGTTTTCCATGGAGCCTGCACCATTTTACATTCCCACCAATTATAGCACATCCCCACCAACACTAGTTATTTTCTGTTTTGTTTTGTTTTTTTGGATAGTAGCTATCCTAATGGGCATGAGGTGATATCTCATTGTGGTTTTATTTGCATTTCCCTAGTGATTATTGATGTTGAACATCTTTTCATATGCTCGTCGGCTATTTGAATGTCATCTTTGGAGAAATACCTGTTCAAGTCTTTTGCCCATTTTTAAATTGCATTATTTGTTTTCTGTCATATGAGTTCTTTACATATTCTCAATATTAACCTCTCAGATATGTGATTTGCAAATATCTTCTCCTGTTGTATAGGACAGGATGCCTTTTCATCTGTTGATTGTGTCTTCTGATGCACAGAGTCAGTCAGCTTTTTTAATCCTTTCTTCTGAAAAGAATGAACAATGACAGCTAAATTTGCCTGTTTCTTTTCTTTGGGATTTCAGAGCCTTGATACAAAGCATGCTTGAAAAATGTGATCGGTTTCTCTGGTCTCAGCAGGCCTAATTGAAGAAGATTCAGCAGGGTGTCACGACATTTTGAGAAAAACTGAATCGTGCTCCGGAACCTTCTGAATGCATTTGTTATTGAAGGAAAGGCCCCACCTGAGATCCCTGCCACCTTATTGGGAGCACTTTTGTCCATGTCTGTAACCTCTGCATTTGTGGCTCTATCTGTACCTCAGTGTTTTTCAACTGAAGTTGAATTTTGAAAGGAATCCAGTCCTTGTTTGCTGAAATGAAGTGCTCTGGAAGGAATCAGAATGTGAATATCCCCAGCTATGCAGTCCTTATTCTGAACAACAGTGTTATTTGTTCCTTGCTGGTGGACTGGGGGAATTCTTTTCCTGTCGCGACTGCCATGTAGGGAGCAGAAGTTTCTCATCCTGGTCACATGAAGACATACAATGTAATTGACAGAAATTGAATTCCTTTTTTATCTTCTCTGGGACACTTGAGAAATTACCAAAGTAAGATCTGGTATAATGGAATTAACACATAAAATGAGTGAAATACTGAAGATTCAAATCAGATGTTTAAATGAAATGGCCCCATATTTAAATTGAGCTAATTTAAAGTGTATTTTTTTTTCCAGTGCTTGACATTTTCTAATCTGAACCTATATACAACTAATTCATTACTGGAAATGTTTTACTCCAGTCCTTCCTAAACAGTAGCCTAAAGGAATCATGCACTTTTAAAATTTGTTTTTTAAAAGCCATAATAAAGGAAGGCTGAGTACTGATAAAGATCACAGCAAGTGCTTGTATTATTTAAGCCAAGTACTAGATTGCCATTTTCAGGCTCCTGTATACTTACACAGCATGTTATATTAATAATAAATGTAAAATCTAATTTAAAGATTATTTGAATGGAATGTAGACATGAGGTTTTATAGTGAGCAATTTGCAGGAAGGTGTGGTGTAAACTCGGTGTGGAATAAGCAAAGTGTTGGGTACATTGAATGATTCACTTCTTTCTTTCATTTATAACACAGCCAGAGAACTATAGACACAAATTGCTGTCATACTTCCATGTGACATTTGGATATGACATAACCAGATTAGTTGAAGAGATGATCAGAGAAGGGAGGCTTCACAAAGCTTCCTAGCATTTTGGGAAGTGTGGAAAACCTAACAATTTTGGTCACCAGTGTGTGGCAGAGTGTGTGTGGGGGGTGTCTCCCCACGCCAAGCAATTCTCCAACACCAGCTGGGTGTCCTACAACTCAACTCAATTGAACGTATCTCCCTGGAGATAGCATCCGATTTCACAGGTTAGGGGTTCAGAACCACAAAACTGCCCCCACTTAAGATGCCAGTCACAAATCCAGGTTGTTAACCGTACAGGCGTACCTCTTTTTTTTTTTTCAGGCATACCTCTTTTTATTGTACTTTGCTTTATTGTGCTTCACAGATAGTGTTTTTTTTCTTTCTTTTTTGTTTTCTTTAACAAATTGAAAGTTTGTGGCAACCCTGTGTTCAGTAAGTCTATCAGTACAATTTTTCCAACAGCATTTCCTTACTTTGTGTCTCTGTCACATTTCCCTGATTCTTGGAATACTTCAATCTTTTTCACTCTCATTATTTGTCAGGGTGATCTGTGATCAGTGATCTTTGATGTTACTATTGTAATTGTTTTGTGGCACCACTGCACCCATGTATGATGGTGAACTTAATCGAGAAATGTGTGTTGTGACTGCTCCGACTGGCCGTTCCCCATCTCTCTCCCTCTCCTCAGGCTTCCCTATTCCCTGACACACAGCAATATTGGAATTAAGCCAATTAGTAACCCTATAATGGCCTCTTAAGTATTCAAGTGAAAGGAAGAGTTACACATCTCTCACTTTAAATCAAAAGCTAGAAATGATTAAGCTAAGTGAGAAAGGCATGTTGAAAGCTGAGATAGGCTGAAAGGTAGGCCTCTTGCATCAAATAGCCAAATTGTGAATGTAAAGGAAAAGTACATGAAAGAAATTGGAAGTGCTACTACAGTGAATACAAGAATGAGAAAAAAGTGAAAGAGCCTTATTGCTGATATGGAGAAAGTTTTAGTAGTCTGGATAGAAGATCAAACCAGTCACAACATTCCCGTAAGCCAGAGCCTAATCCAGAGCAAGGCCCTAACTCTTCAATTCTGTGAAGGCTGAGAGAGGTGAGGAAGCTACAGAAGAAAAGTTTGAAGCTGGCAGAGGTTGGTTCATGAGGTTTAAGGAAAGAAGCCGTCATCATAACATAAAAGTGAAGCAGCAAGTGCTGATGTAGAAGCTGCAGCAAGTTATCCAGAAGATCTAGCTAAGATCATTAATGAAGGTGGCTACACTAAACAACAGATTTTCAGTGTAGACAAAACGGCCTTATATTGGAAAAGGAGGCCATCTAGTACTTTTCATAGCTAGAGAGGAGAAGTCAATGCCTGGCTTCAAAGCTTCAAAGGACAGGCTTCCTCTCCTGTTAGGGGCTAATGCAGGTAGTGACTTTCAGTTGAAGCCAATGCTTATCTACCATGGTGAAAATCCTAGGGCCCTTAAGAATTATGCTAAGTTTACTCTTCCTGTGCTCTATAAATGGAACAACAAAGCCTGGATGACAGCACAAGTGTTTACAACATGGTTTAATGAATATTTTAAGCTCCCTGCTGAGACCTACCACTCAGAAAAAGAGATTCCTTTCAAAATATTACTGCTCACTGACAATGCACCTGGTTGCCCAAGAGCTCTGATGGAGTTGTACATCAAGTTTAATGTTGTTTACATGCCTGCTAATACAACATTCATTCTGCAGCCCATGGATCAAGGAGTAATTTCAACTATCAAGTCTTATTTTTTAAGAAATACATTTTGTAAGACTATAGCTACCATAGACAATGATTCCTCTGATGATTTGGGCAAAGTAAATTGGAAACCTTCTGGAAAGGATTCACCATTCTAGATGCCATTAAGAACATTCATGATTCGTGGGAAGAGGTCAACATATTAACATTAATAGAAGTTTGGAAGAAGTTGATTCTAACCCTCATGGATGACTTTGAGGGGTTCAGGACTTCAGTGGAGGAAGTAATTGCACGTGTGGAAATAGCAAGAGAACTAGAATTAGAAGTGGAGCTTGAAGATATGACTGAATTGCTGCAGTCTCATGGTAAAACTTTAACGGATGAGGAGTTGCTTCTTATGGGTGAGCAAAGGAAGTGGTTTTTGAGGTGGAATTTACTGGTGAAGATTGCTGTGAAGATTGTTGAAATGAAAACAAATGATGTAAAATATTACATAAACTTAGTTAATAAAGCAGTGGCAGGGTTGAGAGAAAAATGACTCTAATTTTGAAAGAAGTTCTACTGTGAGTAAAATGCTATCAAACAGTATTGCCTGCTACAGAGAAATCATTTGTGAAAGGAAGAGAAGGAAGAGTTGGTGATCTGCCAAACTTCATCGTTGTCTTATTTTAAGAAATTGCCACAGCGCCCCAACTTGATCAAACACCACGCTGATCAGTGAGCTGCCATCAACATGGAGGCAGGACCCTCCACCAGCAGCAAGATTACAATTTGCTGAAGGCTCAGAAGATGCTTAGCATTTTTTTTTTAGCAATAAAGCAGTTTTAAATTAAGGTATATACATTTTTTTAAGACAATGCTATTGCACGCTTCATAGACTATAGTATAGTGTAAACATAACTTTTATATGCACTGGGAAACCAAAAAATTCATGTGACTCGCTTTACTGCTGTGGTCTGGGGACCGAACCCACAATATCTCCAAGGTATGCCTGTACTTCTGACCAACTGGCTATAAATCAGAGGTTCCCGTGACCCGCTCCTTGGGTTCAATTAATTTGCTAGAGTGGCTCACAGAACTCAGAGAAACATTTTACTTACTTAGATTATCAGTTTATTATAAAAGGCTCAGGAACAGCTGGCTGGAAGGGTAAGGTATGGGGAAGGGGCAAGGAGCTTCCATGCCCTCTCCTAGTGCCACTCTAGACCAATCTCCACGTTTACCAACTGGAAGCTCTAGATAAAGCAGCGGCAGCATTGAGAGTGGAGATAGGCTGGACGTTGAGTTCAATTGCCAATGGCCAGTGTCAAGAGTGGGACTGAAAGTTCCAACCCTCTAATCACATGGTTGGCTCCACTGGCAGCCAGCCCCCATCCTTAGGTGTGGTCCAAAACTCACCTCATTAACATAACGAAAGACACTTTTCTCCCTCTCATCACCTTGGAAATTCCAAGGGTTTTAGGAACTCTGTGCCAGGAAAGGAGATGAAGACCAAATATAAATTTCTTATCACAATATCACACCTTCCCACTAGTTCAGCTGGATTGTGGCTGTATTGGATTAAGTTGACTGTGAGTCTATAAGGTAAAGGGTGAGAGCCCTCCTGTCACTTTCAGCTTTTGTCATTACACAGTGACTGTCCAAAAGAGGGTGTGGAGGAAATCTCAGGAGGAGGAGACACCTTGAACTGGCACAATTGTGCAATCATTTCCCGACAGATCGTTCTAGGGCACGTTACAGCAATCCTCATTTACCTAAAGGGTAACAGAATTTTCTAGCATTAAAACAACCCCCCCCCCGAAACCCCACATCATCTGAATTTATTTTCTAAGGAAAACAAACAAAGATCCCATTCAGTTAAACATTTAAATTTGAACAGTCTACTTGGATATTAGGCGGTGTTTTCAAATACAACT
This sequence comes from Monodon monoceros, assembly GCF_005190385.1. NCBI lineage: Eukaryota > Metazoa > Chordata > Mammalia > Artiodactyla > Monodontidae > Monodon > Monodon monoceros. The sequence continues at coordinate 69,941,176 of NW_021703784.1, read as the reverse complement.
TGTAATCTTTCACTTGCCTAAAAATGATAGATTGATTCATGGTTGCCTCACTTTTATTTTTGCATCCAGACTTGACTGGTGTTTAACAGGGCTTCAGGGTATCATAATGGCAGAGGACTTGGGTTTGTCGACTGAAAAAAAAGAAGCACAATGTGAGAATTGTGAGGTTTTTTTGTTTGTTTTTTTGCGGTACGCGGGCCTCTCACTGTTGTGGCCTCTCCCGTTGCGGAGCACAGGCTCCGGACGCGCAAGCTCAGCGGCCATGGCTCACTGGCCCAGCCACTCCGCGGCCATGTGGGATCTTCCCAGACCGGGGCACGAACCCGTGTGTCCGGCATTGGTAGGTGGACTCTCAACCACTGCGCCGCCAGGGAAGCCCATGAGTTAAGTTTTATTTGGGGCAAAATGAGGACTACTGCCCGGAGACTGCATTTCAGATAGCTCTGAGAAACTGCTCCAAAGAGGTTGGGGGAAGGTCAGTGTTGTAAATGATTACAGTGAAGGGGGGTGGTGCGTGCAGTCAAGCATGCAGTTGGACAGAGGCTTGCTGCTAGTCAGGAGGAGCAGATGTCACAGTTAATAATTTTAGTTCTTTTCTAGATGTGAGTAGATGCAAGAATTGGAGCTCATAAGATCTTCTGAAAATAACTATATGAAGACCTGTTTTGCCAGTTTTTCCCAGATCACAGAGTGCCGCATTCCTGATCTCCACCCTGACCTCCTTTCAGGGGGTGTTGAAGGTCAGCAGCCACAGTGGTTCATGATTCAATCCTTGTAGAGGTAGATGGCAATGCCAAATTTTAGTTGGCAGGTTCTGAGGCAGACTGGCTTTGAATGTCTGCTCTTTATCTAGATGACCTTAGGTGAGTTCCTTTGTTTCTCCAAGTTTCAGCTTCCTCATCTGTCAAATATGGATAATAGTAGCAGTCCCCTTGGGGGTAGTTTGAGGATTAAATGAGGTAATGAATGTGAACCAGAGCTACCTCATGGTGACAATTAAATGAGACTAAAATGCAGAGCATACTGCCTGTGGCATAGTGTCTGGGTAATAAATATTAGTTGTCGTTTGAAAGATTTGGAATATCGTTTCACCCAGTAGTGATCAGACCCATGTACACTGGTTTTCATGAATGAAAGACAGTGGGAAGACCAAAATTGAAATAATTTCCTTGCATGTATTTAATTTGTCACTGCCCTGGCCAAGGCTCAAAACCTTGTCGTCATCCTTGCCCCCTTCCTCAACCCTCACTTCCAATTACTAGGTAAATTCCCTCAATTCTACATTGGTGGTGTTTTCCGTTAGTCATTTATTTTTCCATTCTCTATTGCCACCATCCCACATTCTCATTACTTCTTGCCAAGACAATTACATCAGTCTTACGGGAACTTTCTTCACTTCTGTTAAAAAAACAAAATTCAACAGTACATTTGAAGGTCTAGTTGGCTTTATTCAACAACTCATGAATCAAACAGCATCACACCTAGCAACTAGAAGAGTGCTCTGAGTGCGTGTACGAAACGGAGAGCTTTTATAGGAAGAAGGGTGGGACAAGACAAAAGAAAAAAGATTATTTCTAGGTCAGGATATCTTCTTTTTGGGGGAAAGGGATCATCAAAACTTTTATCATGCATGTTACCTCTTCTGGGGGTGGGGCGTGGATGGAGAGGGCCCACATGCAGATTACCTCTTCGGTGCTGACCAGAAAATTCCACTGGTTAAGATTACATTTCTGGGGAGGGTTGAAACTGCAACTAAGTCAAGTATTAAGTCTAGGCTTGGTATCACGGGAGCACAAGTGGCACCATTTTGGGCCTGTGGTTTTCTCGTTAACACTTCTAAAGACTGCCTTCCCCACCACCACTGAGTCTCAGCACATCACAATGGAACCAGCGTTAGGTACCACCCAGTCAGGTGATTCACGAACTTGCCATGCATCAGAATCATCACAGGAGCTCGTTAAAAATACAGACGCTGGGATCCTGCCCCAGACCTGGAACTTGTAGATCTAAGGACTAATTTAACCTCCTTCAGCTTGTCTCCTACCCCCACGTTATTCCTAAATTTAGATGTAGAGTTATCCTAGTATGTAGATAAACCTAGGCCCCTGAGAAAGAGTGATTCCCTGGGTCTCAAGGGAAGTTAATTGGAGATATATTGTCAGAATCCTTGTCCTCTGAGGCATAGCCTTAAGCCACTTCCCAATCAGAAACTTTCGGTGGCTCTCCTCTGCTTTCAAAATAAAGCCCAAATCCTTGAGATTGTCATTTAAACTGATGAAACAAAATTATTTTAAGGCAGGACAAGAAAAAATCTAACGTAAAATTTTCTCTGCTTTTTGAACCACTATCCCCTCCCCTTTAGTGTACATTGTGCATCTGTACTACACATTAACTAGGTTCCCTTAAAAGACACAGGAATGCCTACTTGCCAAAAAGAAAAAAATAAGCAATTTCCTCCTGGCATCAGCAAGGTAACTCTTTTTTTTTTTTAATTATTTATTTTTTGTGTGTGGTACGCGGGCCTCTCACTGTTGTGACCTCTCCCGTTGCGGAGCACAGGCTCCGGACGCGCAGGCTCAGCGGCCATGGCTCACGGGCCCAGCCGCTCCGTGGCATGTGGGATCTTCCTGGACCAGGGCACGAACCCGCGTCCCCTGCATCGGCAGGCGGACTCTCAACCACTGCGCCACCAGGGAAGCCACCAGGGAAGCCCCCAGCAAGGTAACTCTTTAGGAATTAACGTTCCCTTTTAATCCTGTAAGGAGTCACAATGACCCACTGCTTGCCTGTTGGACTACATAGTCAATATGTCACTTTGATGTATAACCCTTTGCCTCAAAAACTTATATAACTGCTTTGACCTCTAATGGGTGGAACGGCTTGCAGGATCTTAGTTCCCTGACCAGGGATCGAACCTGCGTCCTTGGCTGTGAAAAAGCAGAGTCCTAACCACTGGACCACCAGGGAATTCCCCTCAGAGCTTTTTTTTTTTTTTACATTTTTTTTCTTTTTTCACATTTTTTTTTTAACATCTTTATTGGGGTATAATTGCTTTACAATGGTGTGTTAGTTTCTGCTTTCTAACAAAGTGAATCAGTTATACATATGTTCCCATATCTCTTCCCTCTTGCGTCTCCCTCCCTCCCACCCTCCCTATCCCACCCCTCCAGGCGGTCACAAAGTACGGAGCTGATCTCCCTGTGCTATGAGGCTGCTTCCCACTAGCTCTACCTTACGTTTGGTAGTGTATATATGTCCATGCCTCTCTCTCACTTTGTCACAGCTTACCCTTCCCCCTCCCCATATTCTCAAGTCCTTTCTCTAGTAGGTCTGTGTCTTTATTCCTGTCTTACCCCTAGGTTCTTAATGACATTTTTTCCCTTAAATTCCATATATATCTGTTAGCATACGGTATTTGTCTTTCTCTTTCTGACTTACTTCACTCTGTATGACAGACTCTAGGTCTATCCATCTCATTACAAATACCTCAATTTCGTTTCTTTTTATGGCTGAGTAATATTCCATTGTATATATGTGTCACATCTTCTTTATCCATTCATCCAATGATGGACACTTGGGTTGTTTCCATCTCCTGGCTATTGTAAATAGAGCTGCAATGAACATTTTGGTACATGACTCTTTTTGAATTATGGTTTTCTCAGGGTATATGCCCAGTAGTGGGATTGCTGGGTC
>NW_021703784.1:69926562-69937383 GCF_005190385.1 Monodon monoceros | reverse complement strand
CCCTCCCTCCCACCCTCCCTATCCCACCCCTCCAGGCGGTCACAAAGTACGGAGCTGATCTCCCTGTGCTATGAGGCTGCTTCCCACTAGCTCTACCTTACGTTTGGTAGTGTATATATGTCCATGCCTCTCTCTCACTTTGTCACAGCTTACCCTTCCCCCTCCCCATATTCTCAAGTCCTTTCTCTAGTAGGTCTGTGTCTTTATTCCTGTCTTACCCCTAGGTTCTTAATGACATTTTTTCCCTTAAATTCCATATATATCTGTTAGCATACGGTATTTGTCTTTCTCTTTCTGACTTACTTCACTCTGTATGACAGACTCTAGGTCTATCCATCTCATTACAAATACCTCAATTTCGTTTCTTTTTATGGCTGAGTAATATTCCATTGTATATATGTGTCACATCTTCTTTATCCATTCATCCAATGATGGACACTTGGGTTGTTTCCATCTCCTGGCTATTGTAAATAGAGCTGCAATGAACATTTTGGTACATGACTCTTTTTGAATTATGGTTTTCTCAGGGTATATGCCCAGTAGTGGGATTGCTGGGTCGTATGGTAGTTCTATTTTTCGTTTTTTAAGAAACCTCCATGCTGTTCTCCATAGTGGCTGTATCAATTTACATTCCCACCAACAGTGCAAGAGGGTTCCCTTTTCTCCACACCCCTCTCCAGCATTTATTGTTTCTAGATTTTTTGATGATGGCCATTCTGACCAGTGTGAGATGATATCTCATTGTAGTTTCGATTTGCATTTCTCTAATGATTAATGATGTTGAGCATTCTTTCATGTGTTTGTTGGCAGTCTGTATATCTTCTTTGGAGAAATGTCTATTTAGGTCTTCTGCCCATGTTTGGATTGGGTTGTTTGTTTTTTTGTTATTGAGCTGCATGAGCTGCTTATAAATTTTGGAGATTAATCCTTTGTCAGTTGCTTCATTTGCAAATATTTTCTCCCATTCTGAGGGTTGTCTTTTGGTCTTGTTTACGGTTTCCTTTGCTGTGCAAAAGCTTTGAAGTTTCATTAGGTCCCATTTGTTTATTTTTGTTTTTATTTCCATTTCTCTAGGAGGTGGGTCAAAAAGGATCTTGCTGTGATTTATGTCATAGAGTGTTCTGCCTGTGTTTTCCTCTAAGAGTTTGATAGTTTCTGGCCTTACATTTAGGTCTTTAATCCATTTTGAGCTTATTTTTGTGTATGGTGTAAGGGACTGATCTAATCTCATACTTTTACATGTACCTGTCCAGTTTTCCCAGCACCACTTATTGAAGAGGCTGTCCTTTCTCCACTGTACATTCCTGCCTCCTTTATCAAAGATAAGGTGACCATATGTGCATGGGTTTATCTCTGGGCTTTCTATCCTGTTCCATTGATCTATATTTCTGTTTTGGGGCCAGTACCATACTGTCTTGATTACTGTAGCTTTATAGTATAGTCTGAAGTTAGGGAGCCTGATTCCTCAGCTCCGTTTTTCGTTCTCAAGATTGCTTTGGCTATTCGGGGTCTTTTGTGTTTCCATACAAACTGTGAAAGTTTTTGTTCTAGTTCTGTGAAAAATGCCAGTGGTAGTTTGATAGGGATTGCATTGAATCTGTAGATTGCTTTGGGTAGTAGAGTCATTTTCACAATGTTGATTCTTCCAATCCAAGAACATGGTATATCTCTCCATCTATTTGTATCATCTTTAATTTCTTTCATCAGTGTCTTATAATTTTCTGCATACAGGTCTTCTGTCTCCTTAGGTAGGTTTATTCCTAGATATTTTACTCTTTTTGTTGCAATGGTAAATGGGAGTGTTTTCTTGATTTCACTTTCAGATTTTTCATCATTAGTGTATAGGAATGCCAGAGATTTCTGTGCATTAATTTTGTATCCTGCTACTTTACCAAATTCATTGATTAGCTCTAGTAGTTTTCTGGTAGCATCTTTAGGATTCTCTATGTATAGTATCATGTCATCTGCAAACAGTGACAGCTTTACTTCTTCTTTTCCGATTTGGATACCTTTTATTTCCTTTTCTTCTCTGATTGCTGTGGATAAAACTTCCAAAACTATGTTGAATAAGAGTGGTGAGAGGGGGCAACCTTGTCTTGTTCCTGATCCTAGTGGAAATGCTTTCAGTTTTTCACCATTGAGGACAATGTTGGCTGTGGGTTTGTCATATATGGCCTTTATTATGTTGAGGAAAGTTCCCTCTATGCCTACTTTCTGCAGGGTTTCTATCATAAATGGGTGTTGAATTTTGTCAAAAGCTTTCTCTGCATCTATTGAGATGATCATATGGTTTTTCTCCTTCAATTTGTTAATATGGTGTATCACGTTGATTGACTTGCGTATATTGAAGAATTCTTGCATTCCTGGAATAAACCCCACTTGATCATGGTGTATGATCTGTTTAATGTGGTGTTGGATTCTGTTTGCTAGTATTTTGTTGAGGATTTTTGCATCTATGTTCATCAGTGATATTGGCCTGTAGTTTTCTTTCTTTGTGACCTCCTTGTCTGGTTTTGGTATCTGGGTGATGGTGGCCTCGTAGAATGAGTTTGGGAGTGTTCCTCCCTCTGCTATATTTTGGAAGAGTTTGAGAAGAATAGCTGTTATCTCTTCTCTAAATGTTTGATAGAATTTGCCTGTGAAGCCATCTGGTCCTGGGCTTTTGTTTGTTGGAAGATTTTTAATCACAGTTTCAATTTCAGTGCTTGTGATTGGTCTGTTCATATTTTCTATTTCTTCCTGATTCAGTCTTGGCAGGTTGTGCATATCTAAGAATTTGTCCATTTCTTCCAGGTTGTCCATTTTATTGGCATAGAGTTGCTTGTAGTGACCTCTCATGATCTTTTGTATTTCTGCAGTGTCAGTTGTTACTTCTCCTTTTTCATTTCTAATTCTATTGATTTGAGTCTTCTCCCTTTTTTTCTTGATGAGTCTGGCTAATGGTTTATCAGTTTTGTTTATCTTCTCAAAGAACCAGCTTTTAGTTTTATTGATCTTTGCTATCGTTTCCTTCATTTCTTTTTCATTTATTTCTGATCTGATTTTTATGATTTCTTTCCTTCTGCTAACTCTGGGGTTTTTTGTTCTTCTTTCTCTAATTGCTTTAGGTGCAAGGTTAGGTTGTTTATTCAAGGTGTTTCCTGTTTCTTAAGGTAGGATTGTATTGCTATAAACTTCCCTCTTAGAACTGCTTTTGCTGCATCCCATAGATTTTGGGTCGTCGTGTCTCCATTGTCATTTGTTTCTAGGTATTTTTTAATTTCCTCTTTGATTTCTTCAGTGATCAGTTCGTTATTAAGTAGTGTATTGTTTAGCCTCCATGTGTTTGTATTTTTTACAGATCTTTTCCTGTAATTGGTATCTAGTCTCACAGCATTGTGGTCGGAAAAAAATACTTGATACAATTTCAATTTTCTTAAATTTACCAAGGCTTGATTTGTGACCCAAGATATGATCTATCCTGGAGAATGTTCCATGAGCACTAGAGAAAAATGTGTATTCTGTTGTTTTTGGATGGAATGTCCTATAAATATCAATTAAGTCCATCTTGTTTAATGTATCATTTAAAGCTTGTGTCTCCTTATTTATTTTCATTTTGGATGATCTGTCCATTGGTGAAAGTGGGGTGTTAAAGTCCCCTACTATGAATGTGTTACTGTTTATTTCCCCTTTTATGGCTGTTAGTATTTGCCTTATGTATTGAGGTGCTCCTATGTTGGGTGCATAAATATTTACAATTGTTATATCTTCTTGGATGGATCCCTTGATCATTATGTAGTGTCCTTCTTTGTCTCTTGTAATAGTCTTTATTTTAAAGTCTGTTTTGTCTGATATGAGAATTGCTACTCCAGCTTTCTTTTGGTTTCCATTTGCATGAAATATCTTTTTCCATCCCCTCACTTTCAGTCTGTATGTGTCTCTAGGTCTGAAGTGGGTCTCTTGTAGACAGCAAATATATGGGTCTTGTTTTTGTATCCATTCAGCCAATCTGTGTCTTTTGGTGGGAGCATTTAATCCATTTACATTTAAGGTAATTATCGATATGTATGTTCCTATTCCCATTTTCTTAATTGTTTTGGGTTCGTTACTGTAGGTCTTTTCCTTCTCTTGTGTCTCTTGCCTAGAGAAGTTCCTTTAGCAGTTGTTGTAGAGCTGGTTTGGTGGTGCTGAACTCTCTCAGCTTTTGCTTGTCTGTAAAGGTTTTAATTTCTCCATCAAATCTGAATGAGATCCTTGCTGGGTAGAGTAGTCTTGGTTGCAGGTTTTTCTCCTTCATCACTTTAAATATGTCCTGCCAGTCCCTTCTGGCTTGCAGAGTTTCTGCTGAGAGATCAGCTGTTAACCTTATGGGGATTCCCTTGTGTGTTATTTGTTGTTTTTCCCTTGCTGCTTTTAATATGTTTTCTTTGTATTTAATTTTTGACAGTTTGATTAATATGTGTCTTGGCGTATTTCTCCTTGGATTTATCCTGTATGGGACTCTCTGTGCTTCCTGGACTTGATTAACTATTTCCTTTCCCATATTAGGGAAGTTTTCAACTATAATCTCTTCAAATATTTTCTCAGTCCCTTTCTTTTTCTCTTCTTCTTCTGGAACCCCTATAATTCGAATGTTGGTGTGTTTAATGTTGTCCCAGAGGTCTCTGAGACTGTCCTCAGTTCTTTTCATTCTTTTTTCTTTATTCTGCTCTGCAGTAGTTATTTCCACTATTTTATCTTCCAGGTCACTTATCTGTTCTTCTGCCTCAGTTATTCTGCTATTGATCCCATCTAGAGTATTTTTAATTTCATTTATTGTGTTGTTCATCGTTGTTTGTTTCATCTTTAGTTCTTCTAGGTCCTTGTTAAATGTTTCTTGCATTTTGTCTATTCTATTTCCAAGATTTTGGATCATCTTTACTATCATTATTCTGAATTCTTTTTCAGGTAGACTGCCTATTTCCTCTTCATTTGTTAGGTCTGGTGGATTTTTATCTTGCTCCTTCATCTGCTGTGTGTTTTTCTGTCTTCTCATTTTGCTTATCTTACTGTGTTTGGGGTCTCCTTTTTGCAGGCTGCAGGTTCGTAGTTCCCATTGTTTTTGGCATCTGTCCCCAGTGGCTAAGGTTGGATCAGTGGGTTGTGTAGGCTTCCTGGTGGTGGGGACTAGTGCCTGTGTTCTGGTGGATGAGGCTGGATCTTGTCTTTCTGGTGGGCAGGTCCACGTCTGGTGGTGTGTTTTGGGGTGTCTGTGGACTTGTTATGATTTTAGGCAGCCTCTCTCCTAATGGGTGGGGTTGTGTTCCTGTCTTGCTAGTTGTTTGGCATAGGATGTCCAGCACTGTAGCTTGCTGGTCGTTGAGTGAAGCTGGGTGCTGGTGTTGAGATGGAGATCTCTGGGAGATTTTCACCGTTTGATATTATGTGGAGCTGGGAGGTCTCTTGTGGACCTGTGTCCTGAAGTTGGCTCTCCCTCCTCAGAGGCACAGCACTGACTCCTGGCTGCTACACCAAGAGCCTTTCATCCACACGGCTCAGAATAAAAGGGAGAAAAAGTAGAAAGAATTAGAAGAAGTAGAAAGAGAGAAAGAAAGAAAGAAAGGAGGGAGGGAGGGAGGGAGGAAGGAAGGAAGGAGGAAAGGAAGGAAAAGAAGAAAGGAGGTAAAGTAAAATAAAATAAGGTAAGATAAAATATAATAAAGTTATTAAAATAAAAAAATAATTATTAAGAGAAAAAAAGAAAAAACTTAAAAAAACAACAGAAAAACGGACGGATAGAACCCTAGGACAAACTGTGGAAGCCAAGCTATACAGACAAAATCTCACACAGAAGCATACACATACACACTCACAAAAAGAGGAAAAGGAGAAAAAAATCATAAATCTTGCTCTCAAGTCCACATCCTTAATTTGGGATGAGTCGTTGTCTATTCATGTATTCCACAGATGCAGGTACATCAAATTGATTGTAGAGCTTTAATCCGCTGCTTCTGAGGCTGCTGGGAAAGATACCCCTTTCTCATCTTTGTTCTCACAGCTCCCAGGGGCTCAGCTTTGGATTTGGCCCCGCCTCTGCGTGTAGGTCGCCGGAGGGCGTCTGTTCTTTGCTCAGACAGGACAGGGTTAAAGGAGCCGCTGATTCCGGGTCTCTGGCTCACTCAGGCCGGGGGGTGGGGGTGGGGGTAGGGAGGGGCACGGAGTGCGGGGCGAGCCTGCGGCGGCAGAGGCGGGCGTGACGTTGCTGCAGCCTGAGGCGCGCCGTGCGTTCTCCGGGAGGAGTTGCCCCTGGATCCCGGGACCCTGGCAGTGGCGGGCTGCACAGGCTTCCCGGAAGGGGTTGTGGATAGTGACCTGTGCTCGCACACAGGATTCTTGGTGGCGGCAGCAGCAGCCTTAGCGTCTCATGCCCGTCTCTGGGGTCCGCGCTTTCAGCCGCGGCTCGCGCCTGTCTCTTGAGCTCCCTTAAGCAACGCTTTTTTTTTTTTTTTTGCGGTACGCGGGTCTCTTACTGTTGTGGCCTCCCCGTTGCGGAGCACAGGCTCCGGACGCGCAGGCTCAGCGGCCATGGCTCACAGGCCTAGCCGCTCTGCGGCATGTGAAATCTTCCGGAACGGGGCACGAACCCGTCACCCCTGCATCGGCAGGCGGACTCTCAACCACTGCGCCACCAGGGAAGCCCTAATCAGCGGTCTTAATCCCCTCTCCTTGCGCACCAGGAAACAAAGAGGTAAGAAAAAGTCTCTTGCCTCTTCGGCAGGTCCAGACTTTTCCCCGGACTCCCTCCCGGCTAGCCGTGGCGCAGTAATTCCCTGGCAGGCAGTGTTCACGCCGCCAGCCCCAGTCCTCTCCCTGGGATCCGACCGAAGCCCGAGCCTTAACTCCCATCCCCGCCCGCCCCGGCGGGTGAGCAGACAAGCCTCTCGGACTGGTGAGTGTCAGTCGGCCTTGATCCTCTGTGCGGGAATCTCTCCGCTTTGCCCTCCGCACCCCTGTGGCTGCGCTCTCCCCCGCGGCTCTGAAGCTTTCCCCCTCTGCCACCCGCAGTCTCCGCCCGCGAAGGGGCTTCCTAGTGTGTGGAAACCTTCCCTCCTTCACAGCTCCCTTCCACTGGTACAGGTCCCGTCCCTATTCTTTTGTCTGTTTATTCTTTTTTCTTTCGCGCTACCCAGGTACGTGGGGAGTTTCTTGCCTTTTGGGAGGTCTGAGGTCTTCTGCCAGCGTTCAGTAGGTGTTCTGTAGGAGTTGTTCCACGTGTAGATGTATTTCTGGTGTATCTGTGGGGAGGAAGGTGATCTCCACGTCTTACTCTTCCGCCATCTTCCCAGAAGCCTCCCCCTCAGAGCTTTCTGAAAGACTGTCTCCTGAGTTATAATCTTCATATTGGCTGGAATAAAATTCTCTATTTCTTTCTTAGATTGACTACTGATTAAAATTTTGTCGACAAGGCCCTCTGTGACTTGTTCCCGGACTCCTGTTTTCAGTTTCAGAGCCCAAGTTTGTCTCTCATCCTGGGCTCTCTGTTCTTGGACACGCTCTGCACTTGCCCTCCGGTTGTGCCCCTGCTCAATCAACCCTGAGCTGCCCTTTGCCCCAGGGCCCACCTGCTGAAATTCCACCAGGGTTCTGTTTCTTCAGGTTCCACATGTCAAGTTCGTTTTTTTAATTGTAAACTACAGATACCATAAAATTTACCATCTTAACCATTTTGGGGCACAACAAGGGGCTGAAATCATCCCTTGCACCAGGAACAGTAACTTTAGAGTAAGGTCAGAGCAAAACCCAGCTTTTCCCTCCCCTTCATTTAGAAGAAATCTGGATACCATGAAACTTCTTGAGTGACAGTACAGAATTACGACAGAATGCTGCCTTGCACAGTTGACCAGCCTGGAGTTTCCAGTCAACCCTGGTTTAGTGGATCAAATACAAACCACAAGAGAGGCCTGGAAAATTCCTGCTTGGCATTTCTTCCCAGAGGGTTCAGAAAAATACTAACTGGCACCGCCGTGTCCTAAACACAGAGAATGTTTTCCCAGATTGTGGTTTTCCCATCTTCCCCAGGTAATAATACATTATTCCAGATGGACGACTCTGAATCAATCTGAATATTCAAGTTGATATATTCTTCTAGCAATCTAAGCATGATTTTATCTGATACTAATAGGCAAAGCCTGGGTTTAGTGACTTTGTATCAGAGTTTTTAATCCCCTGGCTGTCTGTGTAGCTTTTCCTAGGAAACTGCCCATCTTTGTGGCATCAGGCTTGTGCAGCTGTGCAGAGCCCCATGCTTAGCACGGCCCAGTGCTTGGTTAATGCCCTACTTTCACCATCTTAGAATTTTTAATAATTTCTGAACAAGGTCCACACATTTTTATTTCGTACTGGTACCACACATTATGTAACTGGTCCTGGCTGCCATAGTAGATCTGAGGTAGAACTTGAGATTTTGCATTTCTGGGAGGATCCCAGGTGACAGTCTCACAGCTTGTTCTGTTCTCAGTTTATTTAGGCTTAAATACACTTTCTGTGCCTGGGAACTTGACTCCAGCTGGATCAAACACAAGCTCAGGGTCTCTGGTCCCTCTCTTCCAGTGATTCTGGGTGCTGATTAGAATGGCCTTTATTATTATTATTATTATTTTAATTGAGATATAATTAATACATTACATTAGTTTCAGTTATACAACATAATGTTTTGATACTGGTACATATTGTGAAATGATCACCCCAATAAGTTTAATTAACATCAATTACCATACACAGTGATGAAATTTTTTTCTTGTGATGAGAACTTTTACATACTTACCTGTGGAATCTAAAAAATAAAACAAACTTGAATATAACAACAACAATGAAAAACCCAACAGACTCATGATATAGAGAACAAATTAGTGGTTACTAGTAGAGAGAGGGAAGGGCATGATAGGGGTAAGGGATTGAGAAGTATAAACTACTATGTATAAAACTACAAGGATGCACAGGGAATAATAGCTAATACTTTATAATAACTATAAATGCAGTATAACCTTTAAAAATTGTGAATCACTGTGTTGTACACCTGAAACTTACATAATATACATCAACTGTACCTCAATTAAAAAAATTTTTTAGAAGATACATGCACCCCTATGTTAACTGCAGCATTATTTACAACAGCCAATATATGGAAGAAACCTAAGTACTTAAATGTCCATCAATGGATAAATAGATAAAGAAAATGTGGTATCTGTGTATAATGGAAATACGTTTTATAAGAAAGGTAATGCATTTCTCTTACCTTGCAAAAATTCCCTTCTTACTAGTAAGTTAAAAAATAAATTCTCTCAATCGTTCATGTGTTCAATAAGTGTTTGTTGAAGTCCTGTTATGTGCCAGGTACTTTTCTTGGTGCTAGATAAATGAGACAGAAATTGTTACAATCTAGGGTGGAAGACAGACCAAGAAAACAATCAAAACCAAGAAACCACCCAAGTAACAGAAAAAGTAAACCAAGAAATGAATAAAATCATCCCACATATTGATAATTGCTAAGAAAGAAAGAATAGTCATGGTAGGTCACTCAGAGTAGTCAGAGAAGGCCTTTCTGAAGAGAGATTTCAAGTGAGAGTCACAGGAAAAAAGGAAGCACCCATGTGAAGGAGAGGTGGGAAGCGTGTTCTAGGCAAAGGCAATATCATGTGTAGACACCCTGGTAAATTAGAGCTTGACTTGTTGGTAGGACTGAGGGAAGAACAGTGTGGCTGGAGAGCAGTGAGCTGGGAGGGTGTGGCATGAGATGATGCTGGAAGGTGACCAGGGACCAGATCTGCTAAAGGGTTTTAAGCAGAAGGGACACATGATCAGATTATGGTTTGCAAATATCAGTCTGAATGCTAGACAGACAGGCCTATTTTGCCAGAACAGTTCCAATTTATTCCTGTCATCCAGGTATAATTATCAGTAATGTCCCTTTCACAATGGTAAGTGACTTGGTTTAGATGATAAACTATACAGTCACACTTAAGCAGAGGCGGAAGCCATGAAGATGGGGAGACTACTGAGACAGCTGTTGCAGGAACCCAGGTGAGAACAGGTGTGGCCAGGAGCGTGGAGGTGCACGTGAGACCAAGCTGATGGGCTAGAGATGAATTTTGGAAGTAGAATCACAGGGCTTGCTAGTGGATTGGATGTGGAGGTAAAGGCAAGGGAAGCATCAAGCACATTTCCCAATATCTGGGGTGAGCCACAGAGGGAAGAGTCGTGTCATTTGCTGAATTGGAGTGGCCTGGGGGTGAAGAGTTCTGGACGGACATGAGCGTTTCCTTTGGACATGCAGAGTGTGAGATCTCTGGAAGCCATCCAATCAGAGGTTTCAGGAGGCCAATCAGATAAACAAGCATGGAGCTTGGAAACCAGGTTCTGAGGGGGAGATATAAGTTTCAGAGCCGTCAGCATGTAGATACTATTTGCTGCGCTTGTTGGGGAGGATACAGAGAAATAAAAAGTGCGAGCCCAGAACCAAGTCTGAGGGACAAGAGTTTGGGGAGATGAAAAGACCCAGCTAAGGAGATAAAGGAAAACTGAAGGGAAGCAAAAGGAGAGTGTGGTACTATGAAGCCAAGAGAGAACCTTCCAGGAAGGAGGGAGAGGACAACTGCGCTGAGCATGGCTCAGAGGCCTCCGGATAGGGGGAGAGAAACATGTCAGTTGTTTTGGCAACATGGAGGTCAGTGGTGACCAGAGCTGTTTTGCTGAGTGGTGGGGACAGAGGACAGGCTGGTGTGGGTTCAAGTGTGAGTCAGAAGTGAGGAATCAGAACGTGCAGATGGGCAGGTTTTCAACAAGTCTGACTATAAAGAGGAAGAG
>NW_021703784.1:69924887-69926462 GCF_005190385.1 Monodon monoceros | reverse complement strand
GCCTAGGGGAGACATACGCTGGTCTCTAAGATGCGTGATCTTGGGATTTACCCCAAGGGGGGAGACAACTGTGATGGTAAGGCCAACAGATCGGGAGACAACTGCCATGAAAAAGACAATTTGTTACTCACAGGTCCCCAACGAAGGGGGCACATCACACCAAGGGGTGGCCACACGAGGAAGCACCCAGGGTGGGCCAGGGGACAGAGAGAGGGGGAGAAAACGTGACAAACGCCTTTATTGTGGTTTCTGTGGGAGGACCAGTGAGGCACGGTGAGCAGGTGTAGGACTGGCTCATTTGAATACTTTCAGCTCTCGCTCGGCATAGGGGCTGGTTGCTAGTTGTCTGGTACCTGGCTCTGGTGTGATCAGGGCAGGTGGATAGTGGCCCAGAGCGTGAGGGTGCAATAAAGGAGGTGGTTGAAGTGTGAGCTCTGGATTGGTTGGTTTGTATTTGAAAGGCTCACTCACAGGTTAGTTTACTATCACAGGTTAGTTTACTAATCTGTAAGAATTGGCTACCTCTGGGAGAAGCAGTCCCTCCAGGGGCAGGGAGGCCCCAGGATGTGAAAGCATCAAAAACACAGATACAGAATGGAAAAACATGTTTAACACAACTTCTGAGGCATCCTTGGAGTGGCTCGGGCATCTCGCTGCTGTCAGATGAGCCAGGCTGTATGAGGCTCTTGTCAGTGGATGTTGGATCCTTGCCTGGCTTGCTTTATCTTGTTGTAAATCCCTGTAATCTCTACTCTTCTACCTAAATGTCTCCAGTCTCAATCCACACCCAGCGGTCCACTCTTCCTCCTCTGCAGAATGGTCAAGGACCTAGTGAACTCCTCAACGGCAGGTTCAACTATGTTCTAGAGTTCTTGTCAGTCAAAGTGCAAGTGCCTCCTCTTCTCGGCTTTTACACACATCTTTGTCCCCAGCCTGCCACTCCACAATCACAACCCAAAAAGTGCACTCTCTATGTCCTCCGCCACCTGCCTGCATCCGTCCCGCGGAAGCTTCCATTCCTACATCCCCAGTGTGTTCCATCCGCTGTTCACACTCCTCTTTCCCCGGTCTGCACCACACCTCAAGTCACAATCCGGTCACCTTGATGCCACAGAGCACTGGCTGCACTACTTGTGCCTGTGCAGGGAGGATGAGATCGGGTGCCCATTGGGTCCTCACCATCTCTGCCACATCTCTCATGAACCGTTCCCAGGTGCAGTCCAACACCATTTTAACATTGCTGTAGGATGGTGAGATGGAGGATGGTACACACGCTTCTCCATGGGTACCCATTGCTTGATGTGAAATTGTTTCATCCAGATCTGGGTTAAGGACAATCTTCAAAGCTCTGTGGCTCTACTTCTCTGGTGACTATTCTGGACATAACTGGTGCTGCAAACATCTCTCAGTTCTCTTGGTCCCTGGGGATGCCCTCTGGCCCAAAGACAGAGCCAGGAGTCACAGTTGTCTCCCCCCTTGGGGTAAATCCCAAGATCACGCATCTTAGAGACCAGTGCATGTCTCCTCTTGGTCCTTATTTTTTTTAATTTACTTATTCATGGACTTTTATTCATC
>NW_021703784.1:69908392-69924787 GCF_005190385.1 Monodon monoceros | reverse complement strand
TCCTTCCTTCATCTCTTCTTCTTCTCTTCCTTCTTACCTTCCATTTCTTAATTGGATAATTCAGGGACCTTCAGCTTAGCTCTTTCTCCTGCTTCCTATACTCAGTGACACTGTCCCTGGTTCAGTCTGTTTCCTACCCTTTTATAGCCTTTTAACTGACAAAAAAAAACTGTGTGCGACCGGGTTGGGGAACCTAATAACATATCTCAAGCTTCCAGTGGGAACTCGGCCCTTATATGCACTTCAGGGTGACCAACTCTCCCGCTTTGCCCAGGTCTGAGGACTTTTCCAGGACACTTTCAACGCTAACTGGGGCAGTTCCAGGAAAACAGGTGCAGTTCTGGTTGGGCTGGGGCAGTTGGTCACCTACTTACCTGCAGAAGACCTCCATGAGGGAGGCATCTCCCCCCATCTGAAGGCGAGAAAGCCGAGGCTGGGAGCAGCCGAGTCCGTTGCCCAGGGACTAAGTGCCAGTCAGCAGGTGGCAGGACAGAAGTTTGAACCCAGCTGTGCACGAGGCCACAGCTCTTGCTGGGCAGACTTGTCCCAGTGCCACTCCCTCAAGCTGGGGGCTTATCAATCTCAGCTGCACGTTGGATTCACCTGGGGAGCAATGAAAACTATTGAGCCTGAGACCCACCCCAGAGAGAGTGAGGTAATTGGCCTGGGCTGTGAGGTAGGTCTCATGGGACTTTCAGTACCTCCCCAGCTGATTGGAAGGTGTAACCAGGCTGAGGCAAAGACCCACTGCACGAGGGCTTGCTTCCTCAGGCAGCCCACATCATCAATACCGTCCACTAGGAAGTTCCCAGGATGCCGTTCACGTGCCTAACCGGCAGGGGAATCAAGTCACATTTAGCGCATTCGTGCAGCAGGAATATATTTCTTAGGCGTCAGGGCAGAGGTGCTGCATGTCTGCCCCTTTCTCAGAATCTGTCCTCCATGTCACCTCCTCACTCACCCAAACCCCCTGGATCTTATCCTATGCAGCTTCCTTTTATAACAGTGGTTCGGGGCCAAGGGCAATTTTGTGTCCTGGAGATATCTGGCAATGTTTGGAAACACTTTTGGTTGTCACACTTGGGGAATAGGTTGCCCGTTAGTGGGTAGAACTGAGGGATGCTGTTAAATGTGTTACAATACCCAGGACAGCCCTGAACAACAAAGAATTATCTGGCTTCAAATTTCAATAGTATGAAGCCGAGGAATCCTGCCCTATAAAGATAGCTCCCTTCTCTCCTTTAAACATATCACATAGAGCCCTAAGTGAGATGCAGTCCAGAGAGAGCATCATAGGGGCTCGACAACCAGGTCCAACACAGCTGTGCCCCTCCCCCCATAACGACTCTCATTCCAGTTACCAGGAGCAGGAAACTAGGCACAAAGAATGCTCTTCTCAATCTATGGCACTCATGGTGCTATAGCTACAGGATGAAACTGAGTCCGTGGAAGATTTTTCATTCCTTGATTCTTCCCTAAGGTGTGTCACAGTTTTCTGTCCACCTGATAATCCTTTCTCTATGTGCTTTCCTCCCAGGGGCTAAAGACATGTGGAGAGCCTACTCTGACATGAGAGAAGCCAGATACATAGATTCAGACAAGTACTTTCACGCCCGGGGCAACTATGACGCTGCCCAAAGGGGACCTGGGGGCGTCTGGGCTGCTGAAGTGATCAGGTACCAGGGGCCCTGAGGATGCAGGGATGGGTGTGAGAGCCTCGGACAGCCAGGAGGGGCCAAGCCCTGGAGAACTTCCTGTGGGGCTGTGGCCTCTCCTCCTCTTTGTGTAATTTTTTTTTTTTTTCCGGAACGCGTGCCTCTCACTGTTGTGGCCTCTCCCGTTGCGGAGCACAGGCTCCGGACGCGCAGGCTCAGCGGCCATGGCTCACGGGTCCAGCCGCTCCGCGGCATGTGGGATCTTCCTAGACCGGGGCACGAGCCCGTGTCCCCTGCATCGGCAGGCGGAGTCTCAACCACTGCACCACCAGGGAAGCCCTGGCCTCTCCTCCTCTTATCCACCCTCACCCTCTGTGTCCTGTGTGGGGTCTGAGTGGCTGAAGAGCAGAGCAAGGCTGGTGGGACAGACGATTCCCAAGCCTCCCCCATGGGTGCTGTTCACCCAGCATAAGGGGACCTGCAGGGCTGAGGTGGGCTGAGCCCCGGCAGCCTCAGGCTTCATCCCCTCTTTCCTAGCTCCTGTCAGAGTCCTTGATTCCTTGGAAAGAGGAGAGATGGGGAGGGTGGGTTGTTGCTCGTCAGCCCTGGAGCAATCCCCTACCTGCCCTCCTCCATTCCAGCGATGCCAGAGAGAATCTTCAGAGAGTCACAGACCTTTTTCAGCATGGAGACAGTGGCCACGGACTGGAGGACTCGAAGGCCGACCAGTTTGCCAATAAATGGGGCCGGAGCGGCAAAGACCCCAATTACTTCCGACCTGCAGGCCTGCCCGACAAGTACTGAGCTGCCTCTCACTCTGCTCAGGAGACGACGGGGCTGTGAGCCCCCAAGGGCAGGGACGCTGAGCTAGTGAGTTCTCGGTCCACAGAAGCCAGCAGATCTAATAAATGCTTAAGACATTGAATGTTGAAAACCGTGTGTTATTCTTTGATATAAGGACAGCCTGTTTGTTCCCAAGGGGTGCTGGCTGGGCACCCACGTGAAGGCCGAGTCTGTGCCTGTGTCTTGGGTGTCGGGGCCACAGTCTCAGCATCATACAGGGCAGACACCCTGCTCCACCCCTTCCCCTAATCAGACCCGCTCCCCTCCAGGCCCCTCTGGTTACAGTGGTGCTCTTTCTAGGCCCTTCTGTATTCAGGCCTCTTCACTCCCTGGCAGTTGTGTCCTGTCAGCTTCTCTGCCCTGGGGTCTAGTGCCCTCAGTTCGTCCTCAGTGGTGTCTGTGTGCGGGCAGGGGACACAGCCTCGGGACGACTGGATCGTGGAATCCTGCTCCAGCAGCTGCACCTTGATCTTCTCTTCATTTCTCAGCAACACCTACAAATCCATCTATGAACCAATTTCTGTCTGTGCCATCCAGAAGTGCCAGAAGTGCTGTTTCCCTTCACTCTATATTCCTTGCCTTATGCAAGTGTCCAGGAATAAACATGTCCACAAACGGAGGCATAGGGATAACATCAAGATTAAGTATCAGGAGGTTTTGTATTGCATTGGATATGTATCAGGTCCTTGAGAAGAAGTCCTTTTCCCTCCCTGGACCCTTCCCAACAGAGGAAAGCCAGCAGCATGTTACTCTTTTTCCAGTCATGCCGCATGGCTTGTGGGATCTTAGTTCTCCCCCCAGGGATTGAACCCAGGCCCACGGCAGTGAGAGCTCCAAGTCTTAACCACTGGACTGCCACAGAAGTCCCAGCATGTTACTTCTTATTGAGGAAAACAGTGTCTAATAAAAGGGGTTTGGGCCTGTTAGAGCACAGGAATTACGTGTGACTCTATAAATCACAAATTCCTAGATAAACCAATAACCTTCTTCCTTGGATAAAAATTTGGTTTTGGTGTTTGGTTTTTTCAGATTACAGATTCCAAGAAGTAAAATGATCTAACACTTTAAAGAGTGGGGAACAGGGGCTTCTGTGGTGGCACAGTGGTTAAGAATCCACCTGCCAATGCAGGGGACACGGGTTCGAGCCGTAGTCCGGGAAGATCCCACATGCCGCAAAGCAACTAAGCCTTTGCACCACAACTACCGAGCCTGTGCTCTAGAGCCCGCGAGCCACAACCACTGACCCCACACGCCACAACTACAGAAGCCCACGCGGCTAGAGCCTGTGCTCCGCAGCAAGAGAAGCCACTGCAATGAGAAGTCCACGCACCGCAACGAAGAGTAGCCCCCGCTCGCCGCAACTAGAGAAAGCCCGCGTGCAGCAACGAAGACCCAATGCAGCCAAAAAAAAAAAAACAAACAAAGAATGGTGAATAGACTTCTGTATCGAACTTTTATTTCAAGTAATAAAAGGGCTGATTATTAAATTTTTCCTATTTACAATAATTTGGAGAGCTTGCTTTATCCAAACTTTCAAGTCATCCTTTCTCCTACTTTTCCTTTCTTTCCCCTCATTTTGCAAAACTCTATACCTTCAATACCTGGGATAGAAATCTAATAGTGAACATTCTCATAACAGGAGTCTCCTTATAACCTGGGGTCTGTTGAGACTTTACCACTAGAGCCCTAAACTCAGCAGTGCTTTGAGCCTGTTCTTGCCAGCCAATCTGCCACCACACTCTCCCTAATCCCAGTTACCCTGCTCCTGCTTTATTTTGTCAGACTCACTTTTCTGAGACACAGCCTCTACGTACACGTCTGACAGTGCGTTCTGATGGGAACTGTATGAGAAAGTTCTCCTGTGACTAACTACCTTAAAGACACAGTTATTCTTCCTCCTTGACAAGGAAATTAAACTTGTCTTTCCCCTACAGAGATCATTTCATCATGAATCGTCTCCCCTTAGGAGTGCTCCTGAATCCCACTTTCAGAGTAGAAGTGTGTGCCGGTTATCAGTTTATTTACTCTGAACTCCACGTCCACCCTTCTTTGCCCCGCTTGTGATACTGGAACTGGTAAACATTTCTCCTGTGCCAGCTGGGCACGGTGTTAATCTCTGTCCTTTCAGGGCGCAGGAGGGACGTTGTAGGACACAAACACTTCCTGGTTTGTGCTTTCCTTCCGCCCAGCTCCTGTGGTGCTCTTCTCTTGCACAGGACACCCAGTGACACTCACGCCAGGGAGGAAAATGTGCTTGTTCCTCACATGGGCAAAACCTTGCAGAGTCCAGACAGTCAGTAACAGCTTTCCCAATAAAGCACCACATTGAAAACCCTGAGTTCAATCCACATCACTCTTCACTCTTGCACGTTTTCCTCTTCCTCTTTATAGTCAGACTTGTTGAAAACCTGCCCATCTGCGCTTTCTGATTCCTCGCTTCTGACTCACACTTGAACCCACACCAGCCTGTCCTCTGTCCCCACCACTCAGCAAAACAGCTCTGGTCACCACTGACCTCCATGTTGCCAAAACAATTGACATGTTTCTCTCCTCCTATCCGGAGGCCTCTGAGCCATGCTCAGCACAGTTGTCCTCTCCCTCCTTCCTGGAAGGTTCTCTCTTGGCTTCATAGTACCACACTCTCCTTTTGCTTCCCTTCAGTTTTCCTTTATCTCCTTAGCTGGGTCTTTTCATCTCCCCAAACTCTAAGTGTCCCTCAGACTTGGTTCTGGGCTCGCACTTTTTATTTCTCTGTATCCTCCCCAACAAGCGCAGCAAATAGTATCTACATGCTGACGGCTCTGAAACTTATATCTCCCCCTCAGAACCTGGTTTCCAAGCTCCATGCTTGTTCATCTGATTGGCCTCCTGAAACCTCTGATTGGATGGCTTCCAGAGATCTCACACTCTGCTTGTCCAAAGGAAACGCTCATCTCCGTCCAGAACTCTTCACTCCCAGGCCACTCCAATTCAGCAAATGACACGACTCTTCCCTCTGTGGCTCACCCCAGATATTGGGAAATGTGCTTGATGCTTCCCTTGCCTTTACCTCCACATCCAATCCACTAGCAAGCCCTGTGATTCTACTTCCAAAGTTCATCTCTAGCCCATCAGCTTGGTCTCACGTGCACCTCCACGTTCCTGGCCACACCTGTTCTCACCTGGGTTCCTGCAACAGCTGTCTCAGTAGTCTCCCCATCTTCATGGCTTCCGCCTCTGCTTAAGTGTGTCTGTATAGTTTATCATCTAAGCCAAGTCACTTTCCATTGTGAAAGGGGCATTATTGATAATTATACCTGGATGACAGGAATAAGCTGGAACTGTCCTGGGCAAAAGAGAGCATGTAGTTACCCTACCTCTCAGTCTAGCATACAAACTATACTCAGATCATGTCTCTCCCCTCCTTAAAATCCTTCAGTGGATTCCCATGTCCCTTAAAATATAATCCAGGTGCTTATCATGGCTTACAAAGCCCAGTGTGATCTGTCCCTGGCCACCCTCCAGCAGCATCTCATGCCACCCCTTCCTAAGCTCCCCACTCTCCAGTATCACCAACAAACCAAGATTTTCTTTGGCACAGGACGTTTGCAGGTGACATTTTCTCTGCCCACATACTCCTCTGCTCGCTTTTCACAAGGATGGGAATGTCCCACCTGTGGGGCTCTCCCAAATTCACTCTTTCCTGAGAGAGGCCTTCCTGGTCATCCTGGCTGACCCACTCTGGTTATTCTTTACAGTTTACCAATTTTTAACATGTGGGATTCTTTTACTCAATTTTTGGTTTATTCTTCTAATTTTTGTTTGGATTTTCTTTTGGTCCATCTTCCTCCCTTGTATTATAAAATCAGTGAGAGAAGTGACCATTTCTCTCTTGTTCACCCCTAATATCCAGTACCTGGCATATAATGGCATCTCAACAAATGCTTATTGAAAATGAATAATTGACCTAATCTTTTATTTTACTAATACAAGAAAAGTTTTCTTTCAAAGAAGGTCAGACTAGTTATAAGGAAGAGGAAGGATCTAAGGAAGAGGGAGACAAGAAAGGTAAAGAAGAAGGAATAAGAGCAGAGTCAAGGGGAAGCAAGAGGCAGAGGGATCAAGCCCACAAAGGATGGTTAAGCCCAAGGGGAGCAGAAACTTCTCTGGCTCTGAGAAAGGAACGAGGGTGAAGAGAGTGCGGTCAGGGAATGCAGCACATTTGAGATGGACGACAGGGACCTGCGGGAATCTGGTTGTACCTGCTCTTGCTGTAGGTGAGTGTCCCCGGGACTCGTCACACTCCAGTGCGTTTGCCCGATTTCTTGTCTGTCTTTAGAGCCAGTAGGTAGGGGACCCAAGGGCAAAGGCCTGTCTCTTTTACTGTGTGTTGTCATCGTATCCACAGTGCCTGTCATAGGGCCTCACAAATAGTAGCTGCTTTATAAATATTTGTTGAAATGAATGAATAAAGTCTGAGAAGAGTATTGTTCGGAAGTGGACAGAACTGGGGGGAGGGTCTGGGAGTTGTAGAAAGTATGGATGTGGTTTGGACCTGCAGAATGTGGAAATGAGTCACTTTGAGGTGACTACTAAATCTGTACAAATATCATACTCACACCAGCCAAAATGATATAATTTTACTTCATCATAGAGAATATTCAGTTTTCTCCAACGATACTGTGCACACTCCCTCACAGAAATGAAAATGAGGAACGCCACGTGCAAATAAACTGTGAGTCGTCGTGGTGAAAGCCTTGGGAGAAGTAAATGAATATTTTGAATTTCCAAAGTGCTGTGCTGATTATCAGAGGGGCAAGTTAGCAGGAACACTCTGCGAGGCTAGAGGAGGGGACAAGGACACAGTGTATTTCTCTGAGCCTAAGACCCTAGACTGAAAGATGTGTTACTATTTATACACCACCAAGAAAAAAGATGCTACCATTTAGATTCAGACATAATGTTTTCTTATCACTCTGAATTTTTATTTTACACTTACTGAGAGAGTTCTTTTAAACTCAGACATAGATTTTAATCTTACATCACTCTTGTGTATAAACAAAAAGGAAAGCATACACAAAATTAATCCTAAAGCAATGACAACAGTTTCATGAGTGCTGCCTGGTCATTAGTGAATGTAAGACACATCCTAATTTCAGAAATGTATAATCAAGAAATGTGTGTCCTAGAAACGATGAAATATGAGATTTAAATGTAAACCTATGCAAGTTCTCTCTCTCTCACTATATTTTCTGAGAAGAAATAATAATAAGCTTTGAGCTATTATTAATCACCAGGTGTGATGGGGGTGCTCCTGAGGTGAGGCTCAGCTTCATACCAGCCCCTCAGCCACGGAGGACCTCCCCAGGGAGGAGCAGGTTATCCACAACTGGTCCTGATGATGGTCCATGTTCCAAGCTCCCTCCTTAGCTGAGGTATCACCTCACCTGGCGGAGCACTGCCTTTATTCTAACCCCACAACGACTGAGGGACTCTTCTCTTCCTGCAGAGGTGGCAGATGGGAAAGAGCTCACCCCATCTCCTTCCTAGTCACACTCCACCACTGCCTCTTTAAACTCTGCTGGCATGGGTGCTCCAATCTTTTAGAAATCCCCAGAACAGTCACCGGCTCCTACACATGTCAACTCTCTCAAGAACTCCCTCACCGCACTCCTTTCTGCTTTGATAGGGGCACCAGAATGAGCTGGGAGTGTTTGCAGTGAGCATGCACCCAGCTGAGAACTGAACAGGCATTCTTCTATTCTTCTTGGCACCCTGAACCAATTTGAGGAAATCACCTATCTCCACAGATACTGCACTCCCCACAAGACTGACGACACTGCCGTCTCTCCCTCCCTTTCCTGTGGCGTTTCCTAAGTGGACCAGAGGTGGAATGGGCTGGAGAGGTGTTGATTGCAGAGGCCGGCACTGCTGCCTCTTTGTCAGCCTTGGGAGTTTACTGAGGTCTGGCCCTGCTTCCTGGATGCCCTCTCTAGGATGTGGCGTACTTGGAGCCGCTGTGTCCTCAGCTGTGGGTGATAGAAAAGAAGCATCACTCAACAGCCTGTTTTTCACTCTCGGGTGCATAGGGAGCCCTTTCACCATTCTCTGGTTTCCCAGGTTTGCTTTTTGAAATCTGTAATTATGGGAAAGAAGACCCAGGTCCTCTCTGAGGATAGTGTGCTTGGTTTACACACACATTTATTACCTGTGGAGTCCTGTCAAACCACTCTGTTTAAACCATAGTTGCAAAATCGCCCGTCAATGACCCACTGATACGTTTCCTGAAAGAGTTGGACAAATGGGCAATAACTCAGGCTGGCCAGCGTGCCTAGTTCCCGAACGACCTGACCTGGGAGGGAGCCAGTGCACTGAGATCATCCTTTATTCTCTGCAGGGTGGACTTGGGACTGTCCAAAATAGTCTAACAAAGAGTCTCTAAAAACCTCAATTTATCCTTCCAGTAAAGATGCCTACAGAACTCATTCGTCCTTTTATTCACTATTCAACACCCGTTTAATGATCCCCCCAGTATGTGGCAGGAACGCTTCTGGGCGCTGGGAATCTGAGATAGACAAGATCAGTGCTCTCATGCGGGTAACATAACACTGGAGAGGTATTATTAAGCTAATCAGTATTTAATGAAATTGAATTAAAATATATTGTCCAGTTATTTGTTTATGTGCTAATAACGGCTGCCAAGTTCAGGTGTCAACTCTATAACCTATGGCTAAGAATCCAAACGCCCAGTCTTCACAGGCTGGATTTGAATTTCGGCTTTGCCACTGACTGTGGTAGGTAAGGGTAGTAACATGCAAAAATGATTATGATAAGCTGTGGAGTGAAAAAGCAGAACATAAAACGATAGTATTATATCACCCTGTTTTTGTTTATGGGTTCATATGTCTACATGCACTGAGACAATAGATTGGAAACATGACGTTTCTACAGAGGTTCTTCCTGCACACCGGTCCCCCACCCCCACCACCGCGCCCGCCCCGTCTAGGCTGATGAAATTCGTATTGCTTTTATTTTCATTTTTATGCTTATTTTAAATTTTTTGATTTCCTTCAGTGAACATGTTTGTCCAATAAGATTCATTAAGTCTGCCTGTGTCTAGGCATTTTCCTAGGTACTGAGTACGATGACGAAGAAAACCAACAACCCAGTTCCTGTCCTGATCGGGATTCCAAGGATGAGATAAGGAAAAACAGCAAATGTCCATTTATAATATAGTTGACTTGTATATGCCTCTCTCTCTTTACACACACACCTCCCCACAACAACACTAAATGTGCAAACACATACGTACACATAAATAACGCACCCAAATTAATAACGATTATAAAATAAGAATCGATAAACCTGTCAGAGTCACATAAAAAATTCATAATGGAAGATAAGACGAAAAAAGATGTCCCTAATCTTTTTACTGCTGCGGCCTCTCCCGTTGCCGAGCACAGGCTCCGAACGCGCAGGCTCAGCGGCCATGGCTCACGGGCCCAGCCGCTCCGCGGCATGTGGGATCCTCCCGGACCGGGACACGAACCCGCGTCCCCTGCATCGGCAGGCGGACTCTCAAGCACTGCGCCACCAGTGTAGCCCAGATGTCCCCAATCTTTAGGTGCCATATTCCATTTGTTAATAATCCTATTCTGACCTTTTCTTTTCCATATGATTTCTTTTTCTCTCAGGACGGCATTTCTTTCAGTGTTAAACAATGTGTTTCCAGCGCTTGACCTTGAAAACTATAGGCCCTACTCGTCTCTGGCAAAAGAAGTCTCCTCAAGTTAAGAAATAGAAAATGTTCCCTCTCTCCTGGAGCTGAAAGAATAGCAGATAGGATCACAAAAACTGTATCCAGAAAAGTTATTTCTAACAGAGGAGTTTTTTAAAACAACAACAACAACAAAAGAGACATCAGAGATTGTCACTGTGTCCTGTGAGAGCAACCCTGTAATACTTTATTTATTATTTAGACACTAATCTGTGTATTTGAAGCAAAATTCTTTTTTGATGGAAGCTTTTAGACTGGAAAAGTGGATAGCTGGGTCATGCCAAGGCAACGGCACTGAGCTATAGAAACCCTCAAAACTGTTGGAGGGCATGTGGGCAGGGCTGCCCTCCTGGACAGCAGAGTGACACTTCACAGTGAAAACAAGGATGTGCACGCCAGCAATATCACTCTTTTGATATACATGGCACATTGCGGATGTCATCTTTTTTCTGGTCTAATGCATGTAACGTCTGCTTGTTTCATTTGCATTTTTCTGGTTACTAATGATTTGTGCATCCCTCTGTGAGCTTATTACTTGTGGTGTGTTGTCTGTAAACTATTTTTTGTGTACCTTTCACCCATTTTTCTATTGGGGTTGCCGTCTTTTTCTTAATGATTCACAGAAGTTCCTTGTATACTTGAAATATTAATCCCTTGCCGTAATTTAGACGTTGTCTTTTCCCATTCTCTATCTGAAAATAAATTCTTAATTTTCATGTAATGAAATACCATTTTATGTCTTGTGCTTTTGAAGTTTTCTTTTTTTTTTTCTTTTTTTCTTTCGTTTTTTTTTTTTTTTTGTGGTACGCGGGCCTCTCACTGTTGTGGCCTCTCCCGTTGCAGAGCAAAGGCTCCAGACGCGCAGGCTCAGCGGCCATGGCTCACGGGCCCAGCCGCTCCGCGGCATGTGGGATCTTCCCAGACTGGGGCACGAACCCGTGTCCCCTGCATCGGCAGGCGGACTCTCAACCACTGCGCCACCAGGGAAGCTCGCTTTTGAAGTTTTGTTTAAGAATTTTTTCCTCACCTCTACATCACAAATATATTATTTGATATTTTTTTCTATTAACTTTATAGTTTTACCTTCATGTTTATGTATTTAATACTTCTGGAGTGAACATTTGTATACGGATTAGGTAAGGATCCAGTTTTATTTTTCTCTTTCCAAAACTATTAAGTAACCCATCCTGTCTTCAATGATTTGTGATGTCTCCTTGATCATACACTAATGTCCTATACGTGTGACCCTAGCTCTGTACTCTCTATTCTATCCCATTGGTCAATATATCTTTTGTTGAGCAAATACTACTGTTTTTTACTGTGCTCTTCTGTACATCTTAACACCTCGTATGGTAAGTGCCTCTTCTTAATATTCTCCTTTTTTAGGATTGACTTTTGTATGCATGAACCTTTACTTCTTGATATGAATTTTGGAGTAATTTTCTTCAGTTCTGGGAAAATTCAACTGGAATTTTCATTAGAATTGCATTAAATTTGTGGATTAATTTGTGGTAGAATCAACATGTCTACAATATTAAGTCATCCCATCAGTGAGCCAGGAACTTCTCTCCATTTGTTTGAATCATCTTTTAAGGTGTTTATTAGAGGTTTGAAATCTCCATTGTGGTGCTGTGTATTACTGGTGAAACCAGTCCTTAGGAATTTTATCGTTATGTTGTTACCATGAATAGTTTATTATTATTAATCATATTTTCCATTTTGTTATTTCTGCTATGGAGAAATGATCTGGCTTTTGGAACAAGTGTTGGGCAACCTTATTAAATTTCCTTAGTAATTCTATAGTTTGTTGATTTGGTGTGCTTTTTGAGGTTGAAGATTATACTAACTGCAATTATGAAAGTTTCATCTCTGCCTTTCCAATCCTTGTATCTCTTACTTTTGAAATTTTCTGTGGCATTGGCCAGGGCTTCCAGAGCTGTGTTACACAACAGTGGTGATAGTAGCATTCCTTTTCTCATTCCAGATCCTGAACGGGAATGAATTAAAGGTTTTTCCATTAAATAAAATATGTGCTGTAGCTTTTTGGCAAATAACCTTATAAAATTAAGAAATTTCACTTTGGTACGTAGTTTTCTAAAGGATTTTTAAAAAGAAACCATAAATATGCCTTCAGCTTTATCAAATGCTTTTTAAAAATCAGTTGAGATAATATTATTTTCTCCTTTAAGCTATCATTGTGGTGAATTACATTGATTCTGTAATGTTGGCATTCCAAGAATAAACCGCACTCAATTATGAGGCACCTTTAATACTCATATTTGGTTTGGTAACACTATGCTGTGTTTTGAATTTTTTGCACCTTTGGAATTGAAATGGGACTATTGTTTTCTTGTACTGTCCACTCTTGTTTTAGAACCAAGTTACTCTAGCTTCTTTAAAATGGCTGTCCAACTTCATTCTTTATCGGTTTTCTACAACAATCTGTGTAACTTAGAATTAACTGTCCCCTGAGATTTTAGCAGACTGTTTTGAAAAACCATCAGGCTTTAGTGGAGGATACTGGGAGGAGAGATCTTTGACAACCACTTCTACTTATCTAATACTTATTTGTTTTCCTAAAGATGTCTATGTCTCTTTGCATCAAAAGGATGCTTACTTAAACAAATAACCTTGAGGGTGTTAGTTCATCTAAATTAACAAACGGTGTGTCACCAGTAAGTTGATTATATGAATACCTGAGAACAGTGACTCTGTATTAAGCCCAAATTTGAACAAGGAAAGGGGAACTCAGATTAATCTCATTTGGGTCTATATAGGGAATCTCTGTCTCTGTGAACTGGTTCTAACCAGCTCAGAATAATGCTGCTGAAGAGCTTTTATGCTCAGAAATGCTATAGTCGTTTAAAGGTAGGATAATTATTGGGTTTGGTTGTGTTGCAGTTATTGTTGTTGGGTTTTTTTTGCCGCGCCATGCGGCATGTAGGATCCCAATTCCCCCACCAGGGATCAAACCCACGTCCCCCACATTGGAAAAATGGAGTCTTAACCACTGGACCACCAGGGAAGTCCAGTCATTGTTGTTGTTGATTGCTGTCTTGTGGCTTCTGCCAGAAGAATGCAGGTGCAGTCTTACGTGTGAGCCACCAGTGGTTGACTGAGAGGAGAAACGCGGTAGATCTGTTCTCTTAAATGGCTGTTTCTAGGTTTGATAGTGAGTTGTGTTAGACTTGTGTGTGATTCTAGGAAGTCGGTCATTTCTTTATGACACTTGCAGTCCAGTGGAGGGTGTTTTCCCGCACTCTTGGAGCATGGGAAGAGTGAGCAGCCCCCCAGAGCAGAAACCACCCACCTCCTAGCAGGTTGCCTCGCCTCAGTATTAGGGAGCTGCTGCCCTCTACCAGATAAACATATAGGCAAGTGTAGGTCCTGGTCGCAGGAAGCTCAGAGCAGCTGTGTAAAAAATGTTTCTTTTTCTGATGTATGCATTTGCCCCCCATGTTTGTTTTCTTGGGGAGAAAATGCAGTCATATAATCAAGAGTGTACACAAGAATTTAATATTTCTTAAGTTGTTTGAATGTAATATCTCTTTTAATCTCCCTGAGTGAACTGAAGGATAGGGAGTGGGGAATCCAGCCTTTCTGGTGCTGAAGCTGTGTATTTGCAGAAGCTGCCCTTGCCTCAAGGATTGGTTTGTCAGTGCCTAGAAGAACAAAGGAAAGGACCTGTGGAACTTGGAATTAGAAGTAGTCCCAGGCGTGTGCTGGGAATTAAGAGATGGCTCTCTGGAAGAAAAAACAAAAAACAAAAAACAAAAACACTGGCTTGGGTTTCCCTAGTGGCGCAGTGGTTGAGAGTCTGCCTGCCGATGCAGGGGACACGGGTTCGTGCCCCGGTCTGGGAAGATCCCACATGCCGCGGAGCGGCTAGGCCCGTGAGCCATGGCCACTGAGCCTGCGCGTCCGGAGCCTGTGCTCCGCAACGGGAGAGGCCACAACAGTGAGAGGCCCGCGTACCGCAAAAAAAAAAAAAACAACAAAAAACCCTGACTTAAGTGTTTGTCAATTTCCATGGTGTAAATACTGCCACCACGGCTAATTTCAAAAGACGAAGACTTAACAGTTGGCTTGCAAAATCCCTGAAAATGTAACAGTTAGCTCTCCCGAGCTAGTATGAGCTGATTCCAGCACACCAGAAGGTAATCCAGTTCCAAAGGGTAGAGACTACCAGCTATACCTTTGAAACTAAGTTGAAAGTTTAAAAGATTTCCCAGGTGAAAATAGGAAGCAAACCAAACTCTTTTAAAAAGCACTGGCTTGGAACTTCCCTGGCAGTCCAGTGGTTAAGATTCTCAGCTCCCAATGCAGGGCGCACGGGTCTGATCCCTGGTTTGGGAACCAGGATCCTGCATGACGCACAGCATGGCCTAAAAATAAATAAAAAATTAAAAGTACTGGCTTTTAAAGAAAACTCTCTTTAGAGAAAAATTAAAGTTTACTTCCCACAGTGCTTGCAAAGATAGCTACGTCATAGGTTATATATATTCTGTACCTTGAGCAAATACATTAATAAGTTATAGAAGTTGGTTGTCAGAGAATGAATAAGATAATTTTCCACTTTAAAAGATGGTTCTTAATTGAAAAAAAGCTACAACAAAGGTAAGCATTAGTGTTCATCAAAAGATACCATAAAGAAACGTTTTAAAAAAGCAAATTTATTAGACAACTTTGCAGTTGCTGGGATTAAACTTATTACTCTAAACACTGATAAATAAAGGGAAAGAAAGCATTTTAAAAGAATTAGTGTATAGCTGTACATTATAATTTTGTTGAATCGTAAGTTGGTTAAATATAAAACCAAATACATTACTCCCATGAAAATGACTGAAAACATGAAAATAAAAGCCACAAGCTGGGGGAAGATATTTCTAACATACATAATCAAAAAGGCTTTATATGAAGTATAGAAAGAGCTCCTACTAATCAATAAAAAAGGAAAAAGAAATAAATATAAATTTCACAGAAGAGAAAGTACAAATGGCCCATCAATATGTAAAAATGGGGCATCTCATTGACGATCAGGAAAACACAAATTTAAACTACAATGTGATACTATTTATCACTCACCAACTTGACATAAAAAACAAATATGGCCTAGGATGTGGAGCAAAGGGGCCATGTATCCATTACTTGTGGGAATATAAATATATAAAATATAGAAATATGTATTGTAAATATATATATATAACCATTTTGGAAAGATAATTTGGTATTACCAGCTAAGGTTCAACATAATCATATTCTATTTCACTTCTAGGTCTCTACCATTTGAACTCTTGTACTGGGATATTTGCACAAGATTGCCAGAAGCAACACTGTAATAGCAAAACAGAAAAAACCCAAATGTTGAAATAAGCTGTGTTACATTCATGCTTGGCAATAGTCTTCAGCATTGAAAATGGAAGAACTACTGCAACAGTCATCAACATGCCTATGTCTAAAGAACATATTGTTGACCAAAATAAGCAAATGACTAGTAAATCCATACAATAGAAATCTATTTACAGAAAGTTCAAAACCTGGAAAAACCTTAAAAATGTATTGTTTATGGATATGCATATGTGATTAAAAAAACAATTTTAAAAAAGCAAGGGAATGATAACACGAAGTTTGGGAAGGGGTTTACCTTTGGAGAAAGGGCGGGGGAAGCATGCAGCAGAGAGTGGGACACAGGGGCTTCTGCGGTGTTAGTAATATCCTGTTTCCTGGGTTGCTTGCGGGGGGCTTCCAGAGGGGGGATACTTTAAAAGTTTTAGATGGTAAAGGAATATGTTTAATTATTCTGCCACTGATCCTTCAAATGAACAAAATTACATAAATTCTAAAACTGCTCAACAAAAGATATGGTCATAGCACACATTGTTTCTTTTTTAAAAATTTTTATTGAAGTATAGTTGATTGACAATGTAGTGTTAGTTTCAGGTGTACAGCAAAGTGAATTGGTTATACACACATTGTTTCCTAAATCATTCTAGGAACTTCCAAATAATTTGTTGATTTTTTACTTGGTGTGTGTATTGTCTGGCACAGCTGAGACGAGTCAAGTGGTGCCCTTTCCGTGCATGACTTGACATGGGGTAGCAGCATGCTCCTCAGTGCTTACCCATCGCACTGAAGTTGTTG
>NW_021703784.1:69775689-69908292 GCF_005190385.1 Monodon monoceros | reverse complement strand
CAGTGCTTACCCATCGCACTGAAGTTGTTGTATGATGTGTGGTCTCAGTAAGTGGAGGAAGAAAGGGTCCATGGTGCCGAATGCTTTCTGTACCCTGTAAGGTAACATGTTCAATTCATTAATGCTGGAATATAATTGACATAGAACACTATATTAGTTTCATGTGTACAACATAATGATTCGATATTTGTATATAGAGTCGGCCCTCCATATCCATGAGTTTCATATCGGAGGACTTAACCAAACTTGGATCTAAAATATTTGAAAACCAAAATTTCCAGAAAGTTCCAAAAAGCAGAACTTGAATTTGTTGTGCTCTGGCAACTATTTACATAGCATTTACATTGTATTAGGTATTATAAGTAAACTAGAGATGATTTAAAGTCCATGGGAGGAAGTGCTTAGGTTGTGTGCGAAATCTATGCCATTTTATATAAGGGACTTCTGCATCTGAGCATTTTGGTATCCACGGGGGTCTTGGAATGGATCCTCTGCAGATACTGTGGGACAACTGTATTGTGAAATGATCACCACAAGAAGTATAGAGAACATCCATCACCACACATAGTAACAATTTTTTTCTTGTGGTGAGAACTTTTAAGATTTATTCTCTTAGCAACTTTCAAATACACAATACAGTATTATTAACTATAGTCTCCATGCTGTACATTACATCCCCAGGACTTAATTATTTTATAACTGGAAGTCTGTACCTTTTGACGCCCTTCACTCCTTTTACTCATCTCCCACTCCCTGCCTCCGGCAACCATTAATCTGTTCTCTGTATCCATGAGTTCAGCTTTTGATTTTTTTTTAGATTCAGCATATAAGTGAGATCATGTGGTATTTGTTTTTTCAATTTTCTTAAATTTACTGAGGCTTGATTTGTGACCCAAGATGTGATCTATCCTGGAGAATGTTCCATGTGCACTTGAGAAGAAAGTGTAATCTTCTGTTTTGGGATGGAATGTCCTATAAATATTAATTAAATCTATCTGGTCTATTGTGTCATTTAAAGCTTCTGTTTCCTTATTTATTTTCATTTTGGATGATCTGTCCATTGGTGTAAGGGAGGTGTTAAAGTCCCCCACTATTATTGTGTTACTGTCGATTTCCTCTTTTACAGCTGTTAGCAGTTGCCTTATGTATTGAGGTGCTCCTATGTTGGGTGCATATATATTTATAATTGTTATATCTTCTTCTTGGATTGATCCCTTGATCATTATGTAGTGTTCTTCCTTGTCTCTTGTAACATTCTTTAATTTAAAGTCTATTTTATCTGATATGAGTATTGCTACTCCAGCTTTGTTTTGATTTCCATTTGCATGGAATATCTTTTTCCATCCCCTCACTTTCAGTCTGTATGTGTCCCTAGGTCTGAAGTGGGTCTCTTGTAGACAGCATATATATGGGTCTTGTTTTTGTATCCATTCAGCAAGCCTGTGTCTTTTGGTTGGAGCATTTAATCCATTCACGTTTAAGGTAATTATGGATATGTATGTTCCTATGACCATTTTATTAATTGTTTTGGGTTTGTTTTTGTAGATCCTTTTCTTCTCTTGTCTTTCCCACTTAGAGAAGTTCCTTTAGCATTTGTTGTAGAGATGGTTTGGTGGTGCTGAATTCTCTTAGCTTTTGCTTGTCTGTAAAGCTTTTGATTTCTCCATCCAATCTGAATGAGATCCTTGCTGGGTAGAGTAATCTTGGTTGTAGGTTCTTCCCTTTCATCACTTTAAGTATATCATGCCACTCCCTTCTGGCTTGTAGAGTTTCTACTGAGAAATCAGCTGTTAACCTTATGGGAGTTCCCTTGTATGTTATTTGTCGTTTTTCCCTTGCTGCTTTCAATAATTTTTCTTTGTCTTTAATTTTTGCCAATTTGATTACTATGTGTCTTGGCATGTTTCTCCTCGTGTTTATCCTGTATGGGACTCACTGTGCTTCCTGGACTTAGGTGGATATTTCCTTTCCCATGTGAGGGAAGTTTTTGACTATAATCTCTTCAAATATTTTCTCAGGTCCTTTCTCTCTCTCTTCTCCTTCTGGGACCCCTATAATGCAAATGTTGTTCTGTTTAATGTTGTCCCAGAGGTCTCTTAGGCTGCCTTCATTTCTTTTCATTCTTTTTTCTTTATTCTGTTCTGCAGCAGGGAATTCCACCATTCTGTCTTCCAGGTCACTTATCCGTTCTTCTGCCTCAGTTATTCTGCTATTGATTCCTTCTAGTGTAGTTTTCATTTCAGTTATTATATTGTTCATCTCTGTTTCTTTGTTCTTTAATTCTTCTAGGTCTTTGTTAAACATTTCTTGCATCTTCTCAATCTTTGCCTCCATTCTTTTTCCGAGGGCCTGGATCATCTTCACTATCATTATTCTGCATTCTTTTTTTGGAAGGTTGCCTGTCTCCACTTCATTTAGTTGTTTTTCTGGGGTTTTATCTTGTTCCTTCATCTGGTACATAGCCCTCTGCCTTTTCATCTTGTCTATCTTTCTGTGAATGTGGTTTTTGTTCCACAGGCTGCAGGATTGTAGTTCTTCTTGCTTCTGCTGTCTGCCCTCTGGTAGATGAGGCTATCTCTGGGGTTAATTTTTAATGCTCTTGTCCTGAAGGGTTTGCTGCCATCTTCCTATTTTCTGTTTCAACTATGTTCCGTGGCAAGTGGTCTGCACTTTACAATCACCGCGAAGCTAGAGAGCCCGGGACCGCCTTGCCTTCTGGTCGCGTTCTCCAAGGGGGCGCGACCACTTAAAGACCGGCAAACCGAGCTCGATGCGCGTTCTACCACCTTCCCGCCCCCGATGCGCTTCTGCCTCCTGATGACTTACACCCGCAGGTTTCCTGGGCTTCTATCTCCTTCCTTTCTGACTCCTGTACCCTGGGGTCCCAGCTTCATCCTGAGCTGTCCCCTTGCAATGGCCCCGTACTGCTCTTCCTTTTGCCCTGTATCCTCACATTCTTTAGGCAATCAACTCTCTTTTTCTAATATTGATTACCCTTCACAGCAAATGTCAGTACATTATTGTGTGGGGAAAAACACCCTTCCCCACCAGGAGTGAGACTGGAAACAGACAGAAGCAGCCCAACTTGCTACACTCTTGAAAACTGCCAGATTGCACAATCCAGGAGAATTAGATGTGTGTGAAGAATAACGCTGCTGTTTTGAAATGCTGTCAAGAGGAATTTCCCAAATTTCTTTCTTTCCTGTTTGTTTGGTTTTTTTTCTTTTGGTTCAAACCTGTCTTCTCATTTGCTCCACTAGCCAAGTGTCAATATATAAAGCACCAGCTCCATCTCCCAGGCAGGCAGCACAGGCAGCTCAGCTTTGCCAGGAGCCTCAGCAGGAAGGCACAGCCAACGGTGAGGTGCTAGAACTTTCCAAACTTTTCCTCTTTGGAGATTCTCTCTCTTCACCAGCATTCTTGTGCTGCAGCCCAGCCCTCTGCTTCCTTCCTGAATCTACTATTCTGACAATCAGAATTCACCAGCTGTGAATACTTTGGGGGGTAGGGGTTCCATATGCTTCTTCTGTGTGAAGTCAGTGATAGGTAGAGCAAGCATTTGTAAGTGCTTGTGCATTGTTTACCTCATCTCATATTACAGAGAGGTATAGTGCCCAAACTCCTAATGCCTTTGGGAAACTTGCTGTGCAGTTGGGTTTCAGGGCTGATAGGGGATGACTGGACTGGAAATGGTTTATACTAAAAGCCCGTTGCAATCCCTCACACAGGAAATCATTGGGATTCCAATGAGACACACGGAAATGAGAACTGGATCCTCTGTAATGCTATCTATCTATCGGCTATACATTGAGATAAAATTCAGTGGAATTTATTTTTGGAATGCAAGGGTGTATCCACATTACAAAACGAAAACAAGAACAAAAACCCAGACCTGTCATCCTTGTTTGTGTCTGCTCATCTCCCTGCAGCAGGATGAAGCTTTCCACGGGCATCATTTTCTGCTTCCTGATCCTGGGCGTCAGCAGCCAGAGATGGGCTACATTCCTCAAGGAAGCTGGTCAAGGTAAGGATCAAAGGATGGGTCAGGGGAAGGATGCATCTGCAGCTCCCAGGATTCACCTGAGCAGAGGTCACATCCCCATAGGGCAAAGACCATAAGAGGGAAAAAAAGGAGCTTGGTTTCCGTGGTAGCACTTCCCCAGGTTTCTCTGACCAGCTTTGCACCCTTGGGATTCCCAAGCCCGAGGTCACATAGAATTTGGGCCCCAACTTTCAGCAGGAGTGAGGAAGAGATCTGGATTCAGAAGGTGCATGTTCCCTAAATACAAGTGGGGCTCTGCTGCCCCCTCGTGGGCAACTAGGGATGGCTCATTTCCAAGTCTCAGGTACCATGAAGTGGGTGCATTAAATGGGTGGGGAATGTTCACCCTCCCCATCCACTTAATAATTATAACTAAAGTACCTGAGCTTTTAATACCTGCTAGGCACTGTTCTAAGAGCTTCGCATGCATGAGTGAACTCCTTGTCATCCTCAGGTTTTAATCCTTTAGTCCTGCAATGTTGGTACCATTATCCCTTACCAGAGAAACTGAGGCACCAAGAAATTAAGACACCTAATAAAGTCCTCCAGCAGAGCGGGATTTAACCCAAGACATTGAGCTCCCCCAGACCTTGCTATTAACCGAGGTATTATATGCCTCCTAGACAAGAGTACACGTGGGAGAGTGAGGGATTTGTGAACACATGTCTTGCTCTGTATCTGAGCAAATGGCAAATAGTGGGGATGCGGTGCCTTTAGAAGGCAACTTGATAGAGCTCCTCTCCCCACCATAAATGGCACAATGAATTACCTTGACAATGGTTTTCCTGAGGCTGAGACCTGGCCAGAAACTGATAGCAAGAGATATGTACCTCACTAGCCACAGTGAAGTAGCAAAAATTTGTTTATTTCACAAAATTATTTTGTGTTATTATTTTTCTGTGATAGTTACTGAATAATTGTTTTAAGAGTTTGCTGGCCATTCTATCTAAATTCTCACAGACCCAGCTAAAAATATTTTTTCATCTCTTAGGTCAGTGTTTTTCAAAGGGCTGTTCTAGGGCCACGTGCATGAGAATCACCCGAGGTCTGGGGTGCTTTGTGGAATGCAGGCGCCTGGGGCCACACACAACCCTTCCCTTGAATCACAATCCCAGGGGTTGAGACTGGAAATCTGGCCTTTATTAAGCACCCCAGTTGATTTTTATGCACACTGAAGTGTGCACAGTACCTCTGGTTTTTCTGACCTTAGGTGAGAAGATATGCCAGGCATTTTGGAAATACTTTTTAAGAAAGTCTGGACTTCAAGGATCTATTTAAATCAGTAACTCAGTGGGAATAAGTATAGTAGGAATGTCATAACTCTCAACAAAACTATGTTTCCAAATGCCAAA
This sequence comes from Monodon monoceros, assembly GCF_005190385.1. NCBI lineage: Eukaryota > Metazoa > Chordata > Mammalia > Artiodactyla > Monodontidae > Monodon > Monodon monoceros. The sequence continues at coordinate 69,902,898 of NW_021703784.1, read as the reverse complement.
CATGACAAATATATAATATGAAGATTAGTTTTCTCATAGAGTCATCATATAAACCCTGATTATAACTCTACATTGGATTTTTCTCTTTGTCCTGATAAGTTTTTTTTTTAACTTTGCCATTTAATTCTAGCTGATCAGAGTCCTTCTGTCCATAACTCCCTGCTCTGCATCTTCATTCTTTTTCTTTTTTTGTCCCACTCTTCCTAAGGAGTAGAGAGGTCATAGTATACTGAGCGCCTACAAAGTTTTAGCCGTTAAACCTGTATTTCCTCAGTTCTTCTGTGTAACCACTCTGAGGGAGGCAATACTCCTCTATTTTATTGGAGAGGACACTGAACTTTATTTAGAGCTGGTGTGTCAGTTGCCCTTTTCCTGCATCTGATTACCCTGTTTCTTCAAAGCTCTCTTAAGGAACTCACGTTTATCACCTGCTGATTGAATTTTGACAGTTGGCCAGGTCCAAATATGCCCCGGACATTCAGATGTACTCAGGACCGAGTTGTCCTCACTTTGTCCACAGGGATGGATTTCTCCCCTTGACTAGGTTGGGAGCATCCTATGTCTGCAACCTCCCTCAGAATCGCCTTTGTTCTCAACCTCTGGTCAGAGGGTTTCCTGTATCTTTCCAGGTAGAGGTCCACTGTACAACCAAACATCCCTTAAAGAGCATCCGACCTCCTCTTCACACGCATCACACACAACCAAAAACGAAGTACCAACAGACTTAGGATGGAATCAAACAGAGTAAAACTTGCACCGCGTATGATTCTCATAACATTAACCCAGGGAAGTGAAAAGTAAAGGAATATTCATTTCAAGCCAATATAATAATCTCCAAGGGCTTAGTCAAAGGCTGAAATCTGGACCCAGTGGGAGGAAAATGTTTTCTTTCTCTATTTTGCTGAGACGTGATCATGTTCATATCATCACTTTCTTTTCCTGCCAGGGGCTAAAGACATGTGGAGAGCCTACTCTGACATGAGAGAAGCCAATTACAAAAATTCCGACAAGTACTTTCACGCCCGGGGCAACTATGACGCTGCCCAAAGGGGACCTGGGGGCGCCTGGGCTGCTAAAGTGATCAGGTACCAGGGGCCCTGAGGATGCAGGGATGGGTGTGAGAGCCTCGGGCAGCCAGGAGGGGCCAAGCCCTGGAGAACTTCCTGTAGGGCTGTGGCCTCTCCTCCTCTTATCCACCCTCACCCTCTGTGTCCTGTGTGGGGTCTGAGTGGCTGAAGAGCAGAGCAAGGCTGGTGGGACAGACGATTCCCAAGCCTCCCCCATGGGTGCTGTTCACCCAGCATAAGGGGACCCGCAGGGCTGAGGTGGGCTGAGCCCCGGCAGCCTCAGGCTTCATCCCCTCTTTCCTAGCTCCTGTCAGAGTCCTTGATTCCTTGGAAAGAGGAGAGATGGGGAGGGTGGGCTGTTGTCGTCAGCCCTGGAGTAATCCCCTACCTGCCCTTTTCCATTCCAGCGATGCCAGAGAGAGTATTCCAAGAATTACAGACCTTTTCAAGCATGGAGACAGTGGCCACGGACTGGAGGACTCTAAGGCCGACCAGTTTGCCAATGAATGGGGCCGGAGCGGCAAAGACCCCAATTACTTCAGACCTGCAGGCCTGCCCAACAAGTACTGAGCTGCCTCTCACTCTGCTCAGGAGACAGGGCTCAAGCGAGTGGAGACAGTGCTGAGCTAGGTTACTGTATTCTGTGTCTGTAGTTCTTGATAGTTGATAAAGAGCACATAAAAATGTTGAACAAATGCTTGTGAAATCCAATTTGCCCTTGGCATTTGGAAACAGCATATGACAGTCTTCTTGGGAACATGAGCCTATTTAATACCATGGGGATGATCAATAAACATCATAGTTTTTAAAAAGGAGATAACGCACTAATAAACAATAGTAATAATTTGGGGTAAAACTTCACAGTCATCCACTGGTATCTGCTGGGAATTGGTTTCAGGACGCCTGCAGATACCAAAATCCGCAAGTTCTAAGTGCCTCATATAAAATGCCATAGTATAGTTGACTCTCCACATCCGCTGAGTGGAACCCCCCCATGTGGAGAGCAGGCCAGCTGTATGTCCAGAACACAGACTATACTGTATAAACCATATATGGACTATTATATGGACCAATTATCAGTCCATAACTCCCTGTTCCAAATCATGGAAAAGATAATAAGAATACCATGAACAACTTTGGCAATAAAGCTTAAAACTTGATAAAAATCAACAAATTCTTAGAAAAATACAACTTACAAAAACTGACTCAAGAAGAAATGAAAACTTGGATTATTCTATAATTATTGTAAAAGATCAAATCTTCCCCCAGAGAAAACAACAGTCCCAGATGGTTCTATAGACAATTTAACCCTTCAAGAAAACAAATGATTGTTTTTTTATACAAACAATTCTGCCCAGTAGAAAATATCCCCATCCTTTCTGTGAGGGTAGGAAAATTTGACACCATGAAAATTGAAGGAAAATTCAAGCAGTCAGAACTTTACAAGACTTGCCTGGTGGTACAGTGGTTAAGAATCTGCCTGCCAATGCAGGGGACATGGGTTCAAGCCCTGGTCTGGGAAGATCTCACATGCCCCGGAGCAACTAAGCCCGTGTGCCACAACTACTGAGCCGTGCTCTGGAGCCTGTGAGCCACAACTACTGAGCCCACACGCCAGAACTACTGAAGCCCGCGCGCCTAGAGCCCATGCTCTGCAACAAGAGAAGCCACTGCAATGAGAAGCCCACGCACTGCAACAAAGAGTAGCCCCCACTCGCCACAACTAGAGAAAGCCCATGCACAGCAACGAAGACCCAACACAGCCAAAAATAAATAAATAAATAAATTTAAAAAACTAGGTAGCTAAAAAAAATAATAACTTTACAGAATATTACCAATAACAAGTTGTGAAGCTGAAAGAAACTTTCAGCCACCGATAATTTCCTAAACTACCAATTATAATTTTTAAAAATTTAAACTATGCTAAAGACAGAATTACTTATTTTTTGTTACAGAAAATGTTCTTACAAGGTCACTGTTACATAAAAAAATGATCAAAGAAACCTCAGCAAGAAGTATATTAAAAAAGGGTTGTAAATAGGCAGAGCACAGAGGATTTTTTAGGGCAGTGAAACTAACTACTCTGTATGATACTATAATGGTAGATATCTGCCATTATAAATTTCCAGAGCCATAGAATGTACAACACCAAGAGTAATCCTAATGTAAACTATGGACTCTGGGTGATAATGATGCACCAATGTAGGTTTGTCAATTGCATCAAATGTTGTACATTGTATCTGGTGGGGAATGTTGATAATGGTAGAGGCTATGTATGAATGGGGGCAAGGGTTCTAAGGGAAATCTCTGTACCTTCTGCTTAATACTGCTGTGGCTAAAACTGCTCCAAAAATAAAGTCTACCAAAAAAAGAAAAAGGATTGTAGAAGTGTGTCAGGCTACTTACTAATAAAAGTAAGTTGCATATTTTTCTGGATTTCATTTTAAGGTATTTGTTGGTTTCTTAAAATTGGTGATTTACTGTGATTTCTTTTTTCCCATTCTAAATAAATATTTCCTATTGTAACAAATTTAATATTTGTAATTTTGTACTGTTTCCCCTAAAAGGGGCTTCTGAAATTGCATAATTCAGGCCCCACAAAACCTGGGTCTGCCCCTGCACAAAGGGTGAAAAAATGTTTATAATTATTTGAGCCTAGGCTCTAGTTGTATTTTATGTGTTAACACACAGTATTTTTTGTCCTGTTTTAATATACCTTAAAATTTTCCATAAGTGCACTTGCTGTGTCAATTGGAACTTTATTTTGTTAGAAATTTTACCATCATCTGTTCATGATTTTGAGAAGCAAGGTCCCTGAGGAACCACACCTATGTCATTCTGCATTTGTAAATGTGGGGCTCACAGTAATTTGATGTGTATGTGCCAAAATCGGAGATCTTTGTTATATCTTCTAGTACAGTTGTGCCGGAGCATTTAAAACATTAAAATACATATTTTATTTAAAATTAATTTTATTTTTCCTTTCTGTAAGGGAATCATATTGGTATTATCGGAATTACATGTTGAGGTAAGTTATATCATCTATAAATTTCATTTCATTAAAGTGGTGTTCTAAAATTTTTGCTGTAGGGTTTGGTGGAGCGTTGGGTCTGATGTTGAGTGCCATCAAACTAAATAGAAGCAGGAACTGAAAACACAGGGAGTTGTAATACTGACGTTCTTCCTGGTGACTTTCGTCTTTTCCAGGATTCCGACCACACCTGGGAGAAAAATGATGTCTTTAAGAATGGCAAGTGTGCCCAGAGGTCATAGGTCCGATAGCTTCACGTCTGTACTAGAGACATTGTCCTGTTCCATGCCCGCTCCCCTCGTCCCTTCCAATCAGACTAAGGGCTCTTGGAGAGATGGAATATCTGGTCCAGTGAGGGTGACAAATAACAATTATGAATATAACCGCGCTGCGGTCCTGGGTAGAGCGTCGGGTAAGTCAAGACAACTGGGCTCCCTAGTCTGATGGGCATATTGCTCGGGCGCTCGGGCTGGCAGGGCTCCGGGCAGCAGGGGGCGCTGTGGCGGGAGCCGCGCCGTGCCCTCTTGGCGCCTGGAGGCCTCTCTCCTCCTCCGGCGGTTTCCGGAGCTGCTCTCGCGCGCCGGAGGAGGCCAAGTCATGGACCGCAATCCCTCTCCGCCGCTGCGGAGTCGGGACGAGGAGGAGGAGGAGGAGGCGGCCGTGGGGGACTGCATAGGCAGCACGGTCTACAGCAAGCACTGGCTCATCGGCGTCCTCACCGGACTCATGCAGGTGCGGAAACTCGCGCCTCGCGTGGGCTCCCTGTACGTTCCCCCAGACCCCCACCCCGCCTCTGGCAGCCCTCTGCTGCCGGGGGAGCCGCCGTCCCCACGGCGACCCCCTCCCCAGGCCCCAGCGGCCGGGTCTCACCCTTTGCGTCCTTCCTGTCTCCCGGACCCTAAAACTGCCGTGCGCCGCTCCCTGTGCCCCTCAACACAGAGGGAAGTGTAATGGCAGGGATGCTGGAATGCTTCTAATTAAAATATTTTACTTTTGAAAACTTTCCAAAAATACGTGACCAGTTTCTGCCCCTCATTCCCAGGTCCTAATTGATCTGTTTCGAGGACTTTCGTTGTAGTAGAATAAATGGTGATTTTGCAGTCAAACAGCCCTGTTGTCAACAGCGCGGCTTGCCCAGCGTGACTTTGGGCAAATCGCCTAACCGATTTCTTTCTCAGTTTCTATAAAGTGGGATAATATTTATATTATTGTATATAGAGTTATTGCGTAGATTGTATAAGATTATAATAACCATAGAGTGCTTACTATAGTGTTTGCCTCATAGGAGCCTCTCAGTAAATATGAACGTTCTTATGTTTCCCTAAATTTTTTACTACTTCCAATCACCGTCCTCTCCACTCCACCTTCTACACAGCTGCGAGAATAATCTTAAAAAAAAAAAAAAAAAAGCCGTCTATGGGAACTCCTCAGAGTCACCTTTGCCTACAGGAGAAAAATACGTATTTCTTAGCTTGGAATCCAGGACTCTTTGCAACTTTTCCAGCTTCATCTGCCCATGATATGCTAAACTGCTTACCATTCCGCACACATGCTAGGCCCTTTCTTAACTCTGAACTCTTGTATTTTCTTCTGTATGCTCTTCTCCCTTCTTCACATTACAAGCTTCGATTACTTCTCAAAGATTTAGCTTCAGTATCACCTCCTAAGAGAAGTTTGGGAAAACTTCTCCCAGACGTAGGTCATGGGTCCATCATTTTTGTTCTCACGGCTCTTTGTCCACAATTCAGTTGGATCACTTAGCTTTTTCTGTTGTGATTATCAGTTTATATGTCTTTTCCCCACTGGATCCTAAACTACTTGGAAGTAAGGGATTAAATCTTGTTTATCTTTGTATTTCTACCCAGTGCCTAGCAATAGTGTTTACCCAAGGTACCCAAGGTGCTAATTTCCTTTTTTTTTTTTTTTTTTGGTGGCACCGGGTGGCATGCGGGGTCTTAGTTCCCCGACCAGGGAATGAACCCGTGCCTGCTGCAGTGGTAACTCGGAGTCCTAACCACTGGACCACCAGGGAATTCCCCCTTTTTTTTGTTGTGACCTCTAAATGATTACGGGGTAATATTACTTGAGGAGTACTGTGGACAGCCTTTATTCATCTCCTTCCTTTGTGTTTCTGAAGATTGTTAGCCCTGAAAACTCGAAATCCAGCTCAGATCATGAGGAGCAGCAGATGGAGCTTGATGAAGAAATGGAGAATGAAATTTGCAGAGTGTGGGATATGTCAATGGATGAGGTATGGGGTTGGAAATGGAAGTGAAAAGACTGTTGGGTAAGGAGGTAGTGAATGGATTTTTTTTTTTTTTTTTTAGGTTCAGTCCTTAAGTCTCTGGGGAAAAACTTTAATGTCTGTAGTCACTCCTATTTATGGTACAGGGATGAGGTCCCAGGAGCTGTAAATGCTCAACTTTTGTCTTTGAAGGCAGAAAATCTGAGTGTCATTAGATTTGGGCTATGTAGATAGTTCTTATGAATGCTGGAATGCTTGTAGCCCAGGAAAGTTCTGATACTTATCTACCTAAAAAGAACACTGGCCTTATATTTGAGAGCAGGTTAGGAGTTAGGAGACCACTGAGGTACCACAATTAAACTAGAAGAAAGGGACTCTGTAGCTTGAAAGCATTCTACCTGCTCTTCACAGTAACCCTGTGATATAGGTAGTATCCTTATTTTACAGGTAAGAAAAGGGGCAAAAAGGTTGACTTACATAATCTCTCATTTTATTACTTGGACTTTTGCAGTAGATTTCTAATTAAAATCCTTTTGTTAGTCTCTTTCACCTCCCTCTGTCCTCCACATTGCTACCCAAGGTATCTTTTTCCTAAAACACAGATTTACTCTTATTAAAATTCTCTCTTAAAATTTGTCAATGGCTACTCATTGTCTTCAACCATTTTTTAAAGCAGCTTTATGAGATATTATTGACACAAAAAACCTGCATATATTTTGAGGTATAATTGAAGTATAAAAACTGCACATCTTTAAAGTGTACAATTAGAACAATTTTAATGTATGTATTTGCACATGAAACCATCACCATAATTAAGACAGAGAGCATGTCTGTCAGCCACAGAAAGTTTCTTTATGCCCCTTAAGGGTAATCCCAGTATCTTACCCCTCCCTGCTTCTACCCTCTGCAGGCAACTACTGATGGGCTTTCTGTCACTTCAGAGTAGTTTGCATTTTCTAGAGTTTTGTATAAATGGGATTGCATTTTTTTTTCGGATGAGTCTGGCTCTTTCACTCAGCATCAGTATTTTAGATTCATCCATGTTGTTGTGTATATTTATAGTTTATTATTTTTTATTGCTGAATGGTATTCCATTATATGTGTATACCATGATTGATTCTTTGATGGATATTTGAGTTGTTTACAGCTTATTACAAATAAAGCTTCTGTGAATGTCTGTGTATAAGTATGTATGGATAGATGTTTTCCTTTCTCTTGGGTGAGTACCTAGAGTAGTGTGGCTGGATTATATGGTAGGTGTATGTTTAACTTATAAAGAAAAGATCAAATTATTTTCCAAAGTGTTTTTTACACTTCACGTTGCCACCAGCGGTGTATGAGATACAGTCCAGTTCCAATTTCTTCTCACCCTTAGCAACACTTGGTAAGGTTAGTCTTTTTAATTTCAGTTCAGCCATTCTAATAAGAGTGTTGTGATTCTCACTGTAATTATGATTTAGATCTCCCTAATTACTAATAACAGTGACCATATTTTCCTGTTCTTATTTGCAATCTGTGTATTTTCTTTAGTGCAAGGGGCTGTTTAAATCTTTTGCCCACTTTTTAATTGTGTTGTGTTTTTTTTTCCTGTAAGTTTTATGATTTTAGGTTTTACTTATAGGTCTGTGATCCATTTTGACTTAATTTTTGTGTTTGATGCAAGGTATGAACTGAATTTCACTTTTTTTTGCCTACGGATAACCAGTTCTAGTTAGTGTGTTTAAAAGACTATTCTTTCTCCACTGAATTACCTTTGCACCTTTGTCAAAAATCAGTTATCCGTACATATACACATGAGTCTATTTCTGGACTCTGTTCTGTTCCATTGATCTATTTGTATCTTTTTGCCAATACCACATTGTTTTGATTACTGTAGCTTTGTAATCTTGAAATTAGGTAGTGTTAATCTCCAACTCTGTTCTTTTTCAAAGTTGTTTTGGTTGTCCTATGTCCTTTGTATTTCCAAATTAATTTTAGAATCAACTTGTCAATTTCTACAAAAAGCCTAGGATTTTGACTGAGATTGAGTTCAATTTATTGATCATTTAGGAAAAGAATTGATAAATTAACAATAATGAGTCTTTTGACCCATGAACAAGTTCTGTCGCTCCATTTGTTTAGGTCTTCTCTAATTTCTTCAAAGTTATGTAGTTTTTAGTATTTAGGTCTTTCACATCTTTTGTCAGTATTTCAAATTTTGGGGAGCTATTGTAAATAGTATTTTTTAAAAATTTCAGTATATAGGGGCTTCCCTGGTGGCGCAGTGGTTGAGAGTCTGCCTGCCGATGCAGGGGACGCGGGTTCGTGCCCCGGTCTGGGAGGATCCCACATGCCGCGGAGCGGCTGGGCCCGTGAGCCATGGCTGCTGAGCCTGCGCATCTGGAGCCTGTGCTCCACAACGGGAGAGGCCACAACAGTGAGAGGCCCGCGTACTGCAAAAAAAAAAAAAAAAAAAAAATTTCAGTATATAGATATACATTGATAGTATATAGGTAGTATATAGTATACAATTGATTTTATAGACCTTGGTCTGTCTTGGTAAATGTTCCGTGTTCACTTAAAAAGAACATGTGTGCTCCTGCTGCTGGTGGGAGTGTCCTGTAAATGTCAATTTGATCAAGTTGGTTGAGAGTATTGTTCATCTTCTCTCTACTTTTTATACAGTTATTAAGAAGCTGTGGTTTTAAAACATTTTTTAAAAGAAACAACCTGTTTTTCAAATGAAATCTTAGTGTGAAATCCTCAAATATCAAATAGGTAAACTAGAGCTGCTGTTTGAATGAGATTGTCCGTGGAGGCAGGGTCATGCTCTTGGCTTCCTCTTTGTCCTCTTATGGTAGCTCTTGAAGCACCTCTAGAGAACTGAGCTGCCCACTGATTCACTGGCATAAATTCCCTCCAATGAGACTACATCTCACACATCACCTGCCACTCAGTGCTTCAGCAGGACCAGAGACTTCCAGGTGCTTCCTGCATTTTCATGTACTCATGCACTGTTCATGCCACTCTGCATGGAATGTCCTCCACCTGCAAGATCTTTCCCACCTTTTATGGCCCACCTCAAATGTCACCTCTCCTGTGATGCCTCCCCAGACACTCCAGGCAGGATTCCTCTCTTTTCTGTGCTCTCATGGAACCTGTTCATTCTATTACATAACACTTATCCTGTTATTCAGTGATTGTTTTGAGCCTGTGTCCTCTGATGGATTTAAGTTCCTCCTCTTAAAAGCTTAATGTCACGTCTTCAGAGATACTTTCTCTGATATATCTAGAGTAGCCCCCCAGTCTTCATTTCTAGCACACACCATCTTGTTTATCTTCTTTGTAGCACTTAGGATTTATGTAGTTTAGTTGTTTATATGTTTATTGTTTGTTCATCCCTCTAGAATGAAAACTCCACTGAGACTTTATCTATCTTATTCACTGATGTGTCCCCAGAGCCTGAAACAGTGCTTATTACTCAGGTTTTTCAGTAAATGTTTTCTGAAGAGGTAATCAATGGATGAATACCTGACAGTTACTATGGTGTGCTGGTTAAGAGTGTGGATTTGATCAGACTCATCTGGGTTCAAATTCTGGCTCTGTTCTCCTACTGATTGTACAGTCTTGGGCAGGTTGCTTAACCTTTTAAAACTGCAGTGTAATGGGGTTAATAATAATTACTTCATAGGGTTGTTTGAGAATTAAGTGAGATAGCATGCAAACCACTTCACTGGCCCTGGCATTTAATACTTGTTCAATAAATGTTAATTGCCATTATTGTTATTATTGGCATTGGTATTATTAGGCTACTAATTATTGATATTATTCCTGCTACTCCAGGAATTATTAACTGTCATTAAATAAATAAATCGCTGCATGCTACAAAGAGTTGCCCACATGACAGACAGCTTGATCACTTAGAGTGGAGAGCACCTGCTGCTTTGACTTTTAATTTGGAGTATGTCTTTGAAATATTCTCTCTGACCATGATCTCTTAATAAGTGCAGTATATCTCTTCTAGTCAACAGTCATGCAGGTTACCCCAATTTCAGCTGCTCTGACGGATTGCTCCCTCTCTCTTTGAGAGCCCTTCGAAGGGCATTTTTCACACGAGACATATAGCTTGTGTTCTGAGTTAAGGTATTGCGAATACACACCTCAAGTTTGGTGAAAATACGAGGCAGTAGACAGCCAGAAACTTAATTTTATCTAAATATTTTACAATGCAAATCTCCACAGCTAATTGATTTAGTTTTGGAGCCCACATTTCTAGTGAGGTTGGGCCACATGTCCACTCCAGGTTCATTCACCTGTGTGGTGTGTCCCTTTAGGCACTGGGGACCGGGAAAACTCTCTAGGAAGATGTGAAGCTGTCACAGTTACATTGTGATCAGAATTTTTTTCTGTTGAGGATTTTGAAAACAAAAGTTCTGGTTTTGGACATAACCCAATAGGGGTTTTTAATCTGTTTTCTCTATCAAGTTTTAAGTTCTTAGAAGACAGAAATTATGACTTTTACTTTTTTCCCTTATCCTATCTTCTAGCATGATACCTGGTAATCAGCAAATGTGCTTGAATGAGTTAAAGAGAATTCCTGGTGGGTAGAAAGATCATTAAGATAAATACATACAAGGCAGTAAAAGGAGGACAGTCCTTTGGAATATCACAGTTAGTTCAGATTTGTTTATGGGATTGTTCCATTGCCTTGAGACCAGATACCACAGCACTAACATTACTTTTGTCTATTGACACAATTCCTAACCTTGTGGGGTTTTTTTCCTCGTGCTTGAAAGGAGGTATATATGGAATTATTATTTTTTTTTATGGTTGCCTGAGCTATGGTGTTTAAGGAGGAATATTCAGCATCCAAGTTAATAATCATTTCTATTTTCAGGATGTGGCTTTGTTTCTCCACGAATTTAATGTTCCTGACATATTTATGGGAATATTGGCCAAATCCAAATGTCCTCGATTAAGAGTAAGTATGTGCATTTCTAGAGCTGCCTCTTTGGAGTGGTAACAGCAGGTAGTGCTGGATAGGCTTTCATTTTTCTCACTTTAATGCTCTTCATGGCTACAAATGAGTCTGATGTTTATTGAACATTACCAGGTACTAAGTAATACACTATTTAAAATTATTACAGTCATAGAATTTTAGATTTGGGCTGGACCAGGGAGATCAATACTTTAATTTAACAGCTATGGACACTAGATAGTCCTAATCATCATTATGCCACTAATATGTGGCTGAACAGGGAACAGTGCCCGGACCACCCATTTCTCAGTTTATTGCTTTTTTTTTTTTTTCAAAGTCATAAAATCCTCTATTGCTTAAACTCAGCCTCTTGCTCAAGACTCTCCACAATCTGAATCCAGTTCGTCTTTCTAGCATAAAATGTACCCTCCAGATAGTCTTCTAATTTAGCATGGCCTGTCTACTCCTCTCCTCAGGAACTTACTATGATCGTTGCCATCTCTGTGCCTTCCTTTGTATGCCTTCCATCCCCTCTCAATATTCACATCTATTTTCCCAAGATGGTACTTTACTTCCAAGCCTTCCCAAATAAGTAAACTCTCAGTGGCCAGTGATGGTAGTGAATGCACCAAAACAATTCTGTACTTCTCATTAAGTCTTCTATGCTTTAGTGCCATTTAGGTTGACATCTGCTAGGTATATTGTGAGTGATTAGCAAATATTTATTAAGTAATTATAACCATGAATAACTGCTATTTACTTAGTATTTCATTTTACTACTCTATGAGGTAAGCATTTATCTCTACTTTGTAAGTAAACAAACTAAGTCTCAGGTTAAGAAATTTGTCCAGGGTCATACAACTAGGAAAGAATGGAGCTGGGATTTGAGCCTAGCCTGCCTTACTTCAGTGTAACCACTGTACTGTAGTGTCTCTCTTTGTTTGAAATTATAAAGTGAAGAATTCTGTAGTGTATTTTTACAAATTGAATGTTGAATTAAAATTTTATTTAAGTACAATGCTCCACCTGAGTTGGGGCCTCATGAACCAATGAACCACTTTTTCCTTGAGTTGTTATGTTAATATAAAGATTTGACAGTTATATGATTTTCTCCTGGAGTTTTCTAACTTAGGTACACTGACTCACGATTAGTACTTAAAAAAAATAAGCTAATTTTAAGAAAATAAGAATTGCTCCTTTGAGGAGTTAGTCCTATTATTATATATGTCTGTGAACCATAGCCTGTCTATGACAGCAATTCTCAGCTGTGGCCACAAGTTAGAATCACCTAGGATGTGGGCTTTCCAACTTCAGTATGTCCCAGAATCACTGATTACTGAGTCCCCCCCAGAGTTTCTGATCCGGTAGTTTTGGGGTAGGATTGAGGAGTTCTAACAAGTTTGCAGTGATGTTAGTCAGGTTTTGACCAGCACCAAGGCCCAAACTTTGAGAAGCTTTGCCCTAGGGAACTTTTATAAATCCCAAGTCAGGCCATTCTCAGATCAATTAAAATAGTCTCTCCAAGTGTGGGACTCCAGACAGCTTTTAAAGTCCCCCCAGGTTATTTCAGTGAGTAGCTGAGACTGAAAAACTTGATCTTTGATTGGAAGTTCAATTATTCCCTCTTTAGTTTTTAGGGGAAATGTATGTGTATCTCTTCTGGCCCTATTCTCTTTTACTGTTTTCCCAACATTTGACCACCCACATTTTATTGAAACTCTTTACTCCTATAGCTTTGGTGCCACCTCACTCTCCTGGTCTCTAACCTGTCCAGTCACTTCTCTGTTACTTTTTTTGACTTTTTATTGATACTTTCTTCCTATGCTGAGTGTGGACTCCTTTTAAGGTGTAGACTCAGATCCCTTGTCCTCTTTATATTCACTTCCTTGGTGAGTTCATCCACTCTTTACACCTTTGGGGGTAAATCTTCCCTGTGGGATCAAAGCTACGACCTCCTTTCTGATTTCAGGTGCTATATCTCTAACTTTCTTGAGGCATTCTTTATGTGCATGTTGCATTTTCCAATCCAAAAGTCCGTATGTCCTAACTCAGTGTTTGTCGCACTTATCCAATCATATAAATCATATGATGTGTTTGGTAAACAACTTCCCGGACTGTACCCTGGAGATTCTGATTCAGTAGCTCTGAGATGGGACTTGGAAATTGGTTTTTTTTTTTTTTTGGAAATTGGTATTTTTAACACACTCCCTGAGTGATATTTGTGTTCGAGCAAGTTTGGAAACACTATCCTAACTGAACTCATTGTGTTCTTTCCTATGCTTTCTTTTCCAATTTTTTTGTCAATGGAACCAATCTCTCCTACTGGAGAAATGAAACAACTGGAAACCTAGGAGTTATGTTCAACTGCTTTCTCCCTTTACTCCCATCAAATTATTCTACTTTCACCTTGAGTCTTTCTCAGCGTCATTCCTTTCCATGCCTGCCATCACCACCCTCATCTTCCTTTACTTGATTTCAGAGATGCAGTGTGATACGGTGAAATGCTCAGGCTCTGGAGCTGTGTTATTTCCTAGTTGGAGATCTTCAGCAAGTTATTTAACTTCTCTGTGATTTGGTTTCCTCATCTGAAAAATGGGGATAATAATGGTACATACCTCATAAATTATTGTATGAAATGTTATGTGGAAAGTGCTTAGGGTAGTGCCTGGGTGTAGTAAGTGCTAAATAAACATTAGCTGTTACTACTGAGGTTATGAACTTCTTTTAAAGTTTTTTCACTATCATTTTGCTTCCAGAATAATCTACCTAAAATAACATTGCAGTATGTTGACCCCTTCCTTGAGGACCTTCATGTCTCCAAATAACCTACTAAATTAAGTAGGCATTTAGGGCCCTTAATCCTGATCCTTTTTACCTGCTGTCTTTATCTCATGCTCTCCTCCCACTGTGTGCTACTAATAACTGTGTACTGATACGGGCAGCTTTCTGTATTAGCCTTTGTCCACTCTACATTAGTCCCTTCCTGCCTTTGCTGATACTTTCCCCCGTGTTTGAATGTCTGTCTTCTTGTTTGTATATCTAAATCCTACCAATCATTTATGACTCAGTTCATCCGTAAGATTTCTTATTCCATAACTCCTGCCTGCCTTGGATCTTTCTTTTTCTTATGTCTTTCATCTCCTCTCAAATACTACTGGAAACTTGTCAAATTAGGGTGCAGACAGTATACTTCTGTATGCTGCCTCTCCTTCTTTTCTCTCCCCAAACTTGGCTCAGTGAAATTTTTTTTTTTTTCCAAGTTGTTATTTTTGTATATGTGTCTTTTACCTCAGAGCGACTGTGACCTGTGAAATTTGATTTGGCAGGAAATCTGTGTGGGAATTTTAGGTAATATGGCCTGTTTCCAGGAGATATGTGTGTCCATCAGCAGTGAGAAAAATCTTGGGTAAGTTTTATTACATAATAATTATGTTTTTAAAAAATAGGTTCATATTTTATATCCCTAAGGAAATCCTAATACATAGGACAGATAGGGAAACATTATGAAATGTAGTACTTCCTTTCTCCTGATGAGCAGTCTCCAGGAACTTCATTGTGTGTTGATGATGGCTGGGGACTTGCGTGCTATTTATGGACATGATTCAGGATTTAGGCCTGTTTTCTGTATTGGTTGCAAAGGGGCCTAAATCGTCAGCAGGTGGTAAACCACATGGGATAAGAACCAGTGGGGCAGAGCTTGGAGATGGAGGCACCTGACCAGAGTCCAAAACAGTTTAGGCTCAGGGAATCCAAAGTCTCAGAGCTAGAGTCTGGAAAAACTAGACTTGTTGACCAGTGTCACCCTGACACTGGTCAACAAGTCAGTTCTGACTTAGATGGTGGTGATGGGGGACTTGCCAAGAGACTAGAGGGTACAGCGTGGCCCCTGTGATTCAAACGCTCTCATACTTCTGCTTGGAGGCCAGTTCTCTTCTACATGTAGGAAGTTTTGGGCAGAGGATTTCTAAGGTGGAAACCCCGGTGGTTATTTTAAGAGGTCTGAGAACACCCTGGAATTATATGCTACATTTTATGAGTATATTCATTTTCTAGGCAGAGGGTTTATGGCTGTTAATCAGAATCCCAAAGAAATTTGTGTTCACAATAGGTTAAGAAAACTCTTCTATGCGGTTATTTTCAACAAGGGCTGTAGGGTTTAACACAGGATTCAAGTACCTGGGGCTCCAAAATAGAGGTTATTACCTCTTCTAGGTGTGAAAGGACTTTAAGATCCTAGTTTAAAGTATTTATTCTTCCATAACGTATAATCATTCATGCAATAAGTGACTCAGGATTATGTTTGGTCTCTAGTGATCCCTATTAAAAATCTGTGAATGAGTAATATTGACAAGTTTTATGAACTTAATTAAATACATATCTTAAAACTAATATGAAACAGTATACATTGCTGATGAGATATAAATTTGCTCAACCACTTTGGAACAGTTGGGCATTACCTAGTCATATCAGAAGGTACACATATGCTGTGACCCAGTGATGTCACTCATAGGTATATGGTAAGAGAAACCGTGCATACATATATCAGTATACTCATATGAAAAGTATTATAAGACTATTGCTTGAAACCCCCAAATTGGAATCAACCCAAATGTTCATCAGTAGTAGGCTGGAAAAATAAATGGTGTTATATTCATACAATGAAATGTTCTGCAGCAATGAATCTGCAGCTACTGGAACAAGATGGGTAGATCTTAAAGACATGGTGTTGGGCCAAAGAACTCAGACTCAAAAGAATACATACAACATAATTTCTTTCATACAAAGTTCAAAACCAAGATATATAAAATGAACTATAGAGTAAGCCAAGAAAGTGATTGCTGGATAAGTCTGGATAGTAGTCATTTCTAGGTGGGAAAGAGAATTGTGATTTGTAAGGGACACACAAGGGCTACAGAGACGCAGCTCTGTTATTTTTCTTGCTTTATAATTATTCACTAAGTATAGGTTTGTATCTTACAGGTTTTTATGTATACATGCTATATTTCACAATTAAAATGTTTAAAAAGTTAAATAAAAACTTATTTAAGTTTTTATAAATAAAAGTTAAGGTTGAGGTCCAGATTTTTTGGCTTTGATATTTGAAATGAGAGAAGTGAGGCATATTGGGTTAACTTTTTTGTTTTTGTAGCCAGGTACTATTGTACTGTTTGTGTGATTCAGACCCTCCTACTCTGCTGGAAACAAGCAGGTATGCTTTCTTCTTTTTATGGATTCTATATACTTACCCCTAAGGGAAACTAGGAAAATAGAGTTGCTCTTTCACTCTTGAATTTCCTTTACTGTTTTAGAAAGATAGATACTAAGCTCACATTTATCACGTAGGTTGTTGCTTACTTGCCTTTCCCAGACAGAAGTGGCCGTTGTCTGGGTTGAAAGAATCCGAGAACATCCAGCTATTTATGATAGCATTTGCTTCATCATGTCAAGTTCAACAAATGGTAAGTCACCATGTAATGTAGAAAAAAATATTTTTAAAATTATATTTAATTGTTAGGAAACCAGGTAACTATTTATGGAGGTCAATTAAAGACTAAGTGTTAGGTGAGAAGGTATTTCAATTCAGGATATGAAGTTTCTCAAACTCTCAGGATACTGATAAATCCCCCACGTAAAAATGACGGAAGCCAAGCAAATTTAAACAAAGGAGGTAAGCAAATTGGCCTTGGAATAAGTAATGCTTTGGCAAGATTTGGCTTTCTTGGAATAGTTTTAAGAATTTCGATTAGACTTACTACTTTAAAAATTTTGTTTCTTATTTCAATATCTCTTTTATTCTCTGCAGTTGACTTGCTGGTGAAGGTCGGGGAGGTTGTGGACAAGCTCTTTGATTTGGATGAGAAGCTAATGTTGGAATGGATTAGAAATGGGGCTGTTCAGCCTCTGGACCAACCCCAGGAAGATTCTGAACAGCAGCCAGTGTTTCGAATTGTGCCCTGTGTACTTGAAGCTGCCAAACAAGTACGGTAGGTGAGCTCTTTTGTGCAAAATGTTCTGGGAAAATCCAGTTGCTAGAAGTATCCTTAGATATGTCTTTTTTTTTTTTTTTTTGCGGTACGCGGGCCTCTCACTGTTGTGGCCTCTCCCGTTGCGGAGCACAAGCTCCGGACGGGCAGGCTCAGCGGCCATGGCTCACGGGCCTAGCCTCTCCGCGGCATGTGGGATCTTCCCAGACCGGGGCACGAACCCGCGTCCCCTGCATCGGCAGGCGGACTCTCAACCACTGCGCCACCGGGGAAGCCCAGATATGTCTTTTTAGTTTCCTTTCAATAGGATGAGTAGCACATAGCTGATCTGTGTCAGGTTTGATTCACTACTGATATTGGTAACAATATATTTGCTCTTTGCAAGAATCATAATGGTTGCAAAATACTTGTTCTAATATTACTTAGCAGTAGGCTGTTGTTCAGCATTAATTATGGTTACTGTTTTAAAATCTTCTGCAGTTTCGTATAATTTATATCAAATGGAAAAGATTTTCTTTGTGCTTTATTTTCTACTGGTCATGTGACAACTTCTTCAGTTAATGTCAGACATCACTTGTTTTCTTGCTCCTTGTGTGTATGTGCCAGTCTTGGATAAGTGACTGGCTTTTGGGCTCTGATGTCTTCCCAAGAGTGATTACTAGGTGTTGTAGGTCATTGAAGCTGTTTATTGCTAGTCACTAGAACATTAATTTATGAATTGATCTGCTTATTGGTCAACTGTGCATTCTTAGTGCTTTATAATCCACATTTTTTTTTTTTTTTGGCTGTGCTGCGTGGCTTGTGGCATCTTAGTTCCCCAACCACGGATTGAACCTGGGCCCTCAGCAGTGGAAGCATGGAGTCCTAACCACTGGACCACCAGAGAATTCCCTATAACTCATATTAAAACCTTTTAATTTTATGTCCTTTATCCAAGTGAGCATTAAACTCATCATCTTTCCCCCAAACCTGCTTCTTCCGTATTCTCAATCTCAGTGAATGATGTAATCATTATTCCATTTGGATAATGTGGGAGAAACATGGAAGCCATTACCGATACTTCCCCATCCCAGTCTTTTCCCATGGCTAGTCAACCTCCAATCCTTCTTCCTGACTTTTTCTGGGACTCCATCTGTGCCACCACCAGGCCACTGTCTCTTACCTGGACGGCTACAACATTCTCTGAGTTCCCAGCCTCAAGACTAGCTCCTTCCAAGCCTAGACTGTAGAGCTGTTTTTCTAGAATGTACGCTGGTCATCTCACTTTCCTGCTTCAGACCCTTCAGTTGCCTTCCTTAGGATGAGGTCCAGATTTTTATGGCTTATAAGGCCCTGTACTGTGATTCTCCATCCTTATTCCTTGTCTTCTGTATGAAATTTCCTTCATTTCTTCAACTGAACCAAGCTCTCTCGAAACCAAGCCATTGCACACCATGTTGTCTCTGCCTCCAGCATTTCTTTGCCCCTTTGGGTTTCTGTGTAACCATTTCTCTTACGATACATTCCCTGATTCTCCAAACTTAAGTTAAATCTGCTTGCTTTGTGGTCCTCTAGCACCTTGGACTTCTGCTAGTGCTACATTCATATTACTTTATTGTTATTACCCCTTTAATTATTGTTTTTCATTTTAGACAGTAAATTTCATGAAGGTATGGACGTTTTATACATCTCTGTTTTCCCAGCCCCTAACATAGTGCCTGCAAACTATAGGCACTTAAATATTTGCTGAACCATCTTTTAATTGTTCACTATCTTTTTCACTTAATTGTGTGGTTGAAGAACTAAGATTGTGAGTTTCTATGAATCCGAACTGTTGATCACAAAAATTATACTTATCTGGTTTTAGTATTCTCAACTTGGGAGCTAAGATGATCCTATGAAGTTTTAAGAACATCATTATTGTCAGTGCTTGGTGCAGTGGGCCTTACATTCATTCTATAAAAGTCTCAGTCATTTTTTGTCCTGGTTATGCAAGTAAGCCAGAATGGTGAAGTATCACTTGGTAGGTTTCTGCTTGTTGCTTTCATGGGACAGGGCCAAAAAGAATTTTTACTTCTTGTCCTGTGTGTGTTGATTGTACTACATAATATTTGTTTTTTGACTGATTTCCCCATCAGAATGTAAGCTCTGGTGAACACAGAGACTTTGTTCTGTTCCCTGTTTTATCCTTAGCATATAGGGCAGTGCCTAGTACAGAGTGATAAATATTTGTTGAATAAATGATTGATTACAGTCCCATAGACAGTAAAGTTGATTGAGTTTTTGCTTTTTGTATTTAGTTCTGAAAATCCAGAAGGGCTCGATGTTTACATGCATATCTTACAGCTGCTGACTACAGTGGATGATGGAATTCAAGCAATTGGTAAGATGTTATATGGGGAAGCATGATAGTTACTCATTTAATTGTTTTCTGTTTTTGAATTACTACTTCCTTCATCATTTTTATTAAGTACGGTGTCCTGATACTGGAAAAGACACTTGGAATTTACTTTTTGACCTGGTGTGCCATGAATTCTGCCAGTCTGATGATCCGCCCATCATACTTCAAGAACAGAAAACAGTGCTAGCCTCTGTTTTTTCAGTGTTGTCCGCCATCTATGCCTCACAGGCTGAACAGGAGTATCTAAAGATAGGAAAAGGCAAGTATAATTTTAGTTCACTAAATTAAATTTTAGTCTATCAGATGTGTTTGCTGTTCATTTTATTTCTTTCTCCCATTTTTTTAGTGCTTTTAGCCCCTTGAATACAAAAACATCACATGCCCAATACAAAAAAAATTATAAAAGGAAGCCTAGTGCTTGTAATCTGATCATTCAGAGATAACTACTATACACTCACATCCGTACGTATTTTTTTGCCTGTTTTTTAGGCAACTTTTTTCATTTATAAGTATAAATGAATATTTTCCTATGTAAACAAATGGTCTTTCACAATGATTTTTATGACTAATACAGTTAAATGCGTGAACCATCTAGAATTTATTCTGGTGTTACATGTGAGGTATGGTTTCAAGTTTTTTCCAGATACCCAGCTGTCTCAACATTACTGAGTAAGTAAACCAGTTTACCGACACAGATTTGAATTTTCATCATTACTATGTTTTATATTTCCCTATATATTTTATTCAGTTCCATTGCTCTATTCATGTATCAGTAGCCACAGTGTTTTAATTATTAAAGCTTTATATTTTGATACCTAGTAGGGTTAGTACTCCTGCATTCTACTTTTTCAGAATGTTTTTGACTTATTATTCTTTTTTTTAACGCTGAATTAGATTGACAGTTTCCAAAAACAAAACCAAAAAGTCTTCCTGATTTTTTTTATTGACATCATGTTAAATTTGTAGAGTATCCAAGAACATATGCTTTTCCATTTGTTCAAGTCTTATTTTATGTCTCTCAGCAATGTTTTATGGTTTTCTTCATACAGATCTTACATATTTCTTGTTAGATTTATTGCTAGATATTTTATCTTATGGATTACTGTTGTCTATGGTATCTTCCATTGATTATTCTCGTTGGAATATGTGAAGACTGTTGGTTTCTGTATATTATATTAATGTTGCATCTAGTAACCTTACTGAATTCTCTTACTGTTTTTAATGGTTGTTCCAGTGGTAATCTTGGACTTTATCTAATACTACTTTGGGTTTAACTTAGAGAAGTATTATCACTTTTCTACCTCTTCTTTCTTTTATTTAATGGCTTGCCTTGGACCTCTGGGGTTAAGTAATAATGGTGATCCTTGCCTTTTTCCTGACTTTACTGGCCATGATTCTAGAGGTTCATCATTAGTCATGATTCTATTTTGGGCTTAAGCTATTTATGTTGTACCATTTGAGGAGATATTAATCTATTTCTATTTTATAAAGAGTTTTTTAATCAAAAAAAATGCTGACTGTTTTCAAGTGTCTTCTCTGCATTTATGGATGTTACCTCACTGAGAAGGTGACATTGAGTACAAACCTGAGGGAAGTAATGGAGTGAGTCATGTGAATACTTGGGGAGAAAAGCATTCCAGACAGAGAGGACGACGAGTGTAAAAGCCTTGAATTAGAAGTGTGCCTGGTATATTTGAGGAAGAGCAGTGAAGCCCTGTATGGCTGGGGCGGTTTCAGCCTGGGTAAGAGGAATGTAACCTGGGGCCAGAGAGGCAACAGGGGCTAGAGTGTAGAGGGCCTGGTTTTGCCTTTTACTTGGAATGAGTTAGGGAGCTGTGGAGGGTTTTAAGCAGAGGATGGACCGACAGGAGCCAACTTTAACAGGCTCTCTTTGGCAGACATGTTGATGAGAAATGCAGGGGGAGGGCAAGGGTACAAAAGGGAGACTAGTTCGGAGGCTGCTGTGACCTTGAGGCAAGAGATGGTATAACTTGGATTAAGGTGGTAACAGGGGCGGTGGTGGGGAAAAATAATCAGATTCTGATCACACTTAAGTAGTGCCAACAGGATTTGCTGACTGATAGGGTGAGGAGGGTGAGAAAAGTCAAGCTATGTCTGGCATTTTTGTCCAGGAGAGTTGCCATTTACTAAGATGGGAAAGAGTGGTGTTTTAAACATGATAAGTTTGAGATGTCTACTCAGTGTTCAGCTGGAGCTGTTGAGCTTACAGTCTTAGTCTGGAGCTGAGGAGAGAGGCCTGAGCTAGACTATAAATGTTGGAGGTGTCAGTTGTTATGCTGATTACTTCTTCCATAACCTTAGTTATTTCTATCGATTTGATTTGATGTGGAAAGAGAGGAAAATTAATATTTTTTACTGCCAATATTTTGTCCTTTTCTTTTTATCATTTGTAGTTCTTAATGAATGTTGATGGCACGTTATTTGGTATATAGACATTCATTATAGTTTGCCCATAATGCTTTTTTTTTTTTGGCTTAAATCGTTTTATATCAGATACAAAGGTCACATCCCCTGTCTTCCTTTTGTTTGCATTTGCCCCTAATACCTTTGTCTATCTTACTCTTTTCAACCTTTCTAAATACTTTGTTTTAGATGTTTTGATTTCTTTTTAATAGATGAGTTAAACTCATTTAAATGTAGTTATAGTTATGTTTGATCTGAATGCTGTCGTATTATATTTTTCATTATGTATATTTATATTGAAATACCTCAATATATAATTTATTTGCTTTGTGAGTATTTCTGGCATTTAGTAAGGGTTGTATTTTGGGTCTAGTGGTTACCTTTATAACTGGCTCAAAATATAATTATAACTGCCCCTCCCCCATTTTTTTAATCCTTAATATCTGATAACTTAAAACATATATCTCCGTGTTGACTATTCCTTATCAATTTTCCCTGGTACTTTCAAATTTAAGTCTTGGGGGATGAGGGGCTGTTCCAGAATTATATTTTCAGATATCTATTCTTTTTCATCATTTTGGGTTTCTTCTTCAATCTGTTATTTATTTGCTTATTTGGGAGTATAAAAATGTAAGCCTCTTGAAGTCTGAGGCCTTGATGATCTTGTTTACCACCATATCTGCAATACCTAAAATACAGTATCTAGCAATAGTAGGTGTTCAGTACATGTGCAGGAATGAATGAATGAATGAATGGTAACCAAATTTAACTGGCTGATGCCATGCCTCTTGATTTGTTTGTACAGTAGATCTTCCTCTAATTGACAGCCTGATTCGTGTCTTACAAAATATGAAACATTGTCAGAAGAAACCAGAGAACTCAGCAGAGTCTAACACAGAAGAAACTAAAAAGTCTGATTTAACCGAGGATGACTTCCACTTGAAAATCTTGAAGGATATTTCATGTGAATTTCTGTCTAATATTTTCCAAGTTTTAACAAAGGTAGGAAAGAAGTACTAATGCTTTCTTCAGTAAAAGAAAGTATGGATTGCTTACTGCTCCAAATTTTATTATTAGTGTTTTTATTTTTTAATTTTACATAAATTTGGGAAAATAGAGAAAGAAAAAACTTATCATAAGTTTATACTCTTAAACTAACAGCTGATGTAGCTTGGTGTATTTATTTTTGTGTTTTTCACATACTTATCACCAGTATATACAATTTTTGGAGGCTGCTCTTTTCACGTAACATTACAAGCACTTTTCCTGACTCCTGATCAATACACTGAAAGATTTTTCACTGAGAGCCAGTTTGTTTAATACCCAATTTGCCAAAAAATCAATTTTCAAAGTTTACTGTAAACTTGTTATAAGGAGTATTCTTCCTGAATATGTGCAGGATTATTAACGTATTCTTTCTTTGAGCATATTCTTTCTATCCATATATTTTAGGAAAAATATATTTATGAATATAACTATGAAGAATATATTCATATTCATTGACGTTTTTAAGAAGAATATTCCTTAAAACAAGCTTCAGTTATTCTGGTGATTTGTATTTTTGGTGAATTATCTTGCTTCCCTTCTCCTGATTTGGGATTATTACCTTAGCATAGGTTTTCAGAAGTTAGATTGCTGGTTTCGACATGATAAATGTGACGCTGACTGAGGCATAAATGGCTACATATTGCCAAAATGCTTTTGACATGTGAAAATATTGGTTTTACTTGATCCTTATTATTGTATATTATAATTTTTGTATCAAGTAAAATTCAGCAGGTGATAAATTGTGCCTTTTTTTTAATTTAATTTTTTAATGTTTTATTTATTTATTTTTGGCTGTGTTGGGTCTTCGTTGCTGCGTGTGGACTTTCTCTAGCTTCAGCAAGTGGGGGCTACTCTTTGTTGAGGTGCGTGGGCTTCTCATTGCGGTGGCTTTTTTTGTTGCGGAGCACAGGCTCTAGGCGTGTGGGCTTCAGTAGTTGTGGCACGTGGGCTCAGTAGTTGCTCATGGGTTCTAGAGTGCAGGTTTAGTAGTTGTGGCACACGGCCTTAGTTGCTCCACGGCATGTGGGACCTTCCTGGACCAGGGCTTGAACCCGTGTCCCCTGCATTGGCAGGTGGATTCTTAGCCACTGTGCCACCAGGGAAGCCCCAAATTGTGCCTTATTTTGATTTGCATTTTTATTATTAGTGAGATTGAATATATTTCCATATATTTGTATATTATTTGTGTTTCCTGCTTTATAAACTTACCCATTTTGATTGTTTATATGAATTCCTTGGGTAATTCTATATCTATATCTTTTGCATATTCGTTGCAAGTATTTTTCCCATTGCTTGTTGTTGTTTTGGAGGGAGGGATGTAGATGTTTCTTAATATTTATGTGGTAGGAATATAGGTGGAAAGTGGGCTGAGAATAAACCAGAGATATGTCTTGAAAATTCTGATATGCCACTTAATGGAATTTGGACTTAATCTTGAGGAAACTGAGGAGCTACTAGAGATTTTTTTTAAGCATCAAGTGATGTGATCTGTTTAGAAAGATTACTCCAAAATCAGTGGAGAGAGAAGATTAGAGCGAGTTGAGGCTAGAAGTCAGGAGACCAACCAACAGGCTCTTGTGGCTGGTAATCTTCAAGAATAATCTGAAAAAGAATGAAAGCTTAGATAGTGGAAGAGTGGATGGAGAGGAGGAGTGGGATGAGAGAGATTTAGCAGAGTAGAATTAAACACTTAGGGGGAGCGGCTAGCAGCAGAGGAGGAAGTCTTGGCTGTACCCCACATTTTTGGTTTGCGCAGCAGGCTGGGTGGCTGGTGGTGCCTTCACCAAAATAAGGGCTGCAGTGGAGCACATGTTGGAGTTACACAAGGAGGAATGATGGTGGGTTTAGTTTGGGACATTTGAAACTCATGTAGGATCAGTAGGGAATTGTAAATACTGGTTTGTATTTACTCACTAGATATAGCTTTAGAAATTTTCCTTTTTTGACATCAGATCTTTTTGTTTGTTTGTTTTAGGAGACTGTAGCTCAGGGACTAAAGGAGGGCCAATTAAGCAAACAGAAGTGTTCCTGTGCATTTGAAAACCTTCTTCCTCTCTATAACCCTGTGGTGAGTATGAGTAAATGTATAGGTGGCTGAGTTTCAGGAGATTACTGAGTAAAATGTTTTAAGTAAGCACTTGATCTTTGAGGGCTTTGTCAAAAAAGATAGTGTATATAATGCGCATGACTTAATGCCTTTGTCAGATAGATGACTGTTGGATAATTCATGGCACTAGCTTGAGTGACAGTTTAAATTTTAAGAGAAAGGAATCAACACTGAATTTATAGTACCCCTTTGTGTTATACCATATATATTAACCAAAAATAAGATTCTTAGGTAGGTATAGTCAGTAGGTTTTTATGGTCCTTCAAATTACATTGCATTTGCTACCATTAGAGGCAATTTCAAAATAACTTTTCTTAGGAAAATGAAGTATGGAATGTGGGAGTGAGGGGGTGGGTCACCAAGGAGGATGATAATACAACTCGGGTAATGGACCCTCAAGGGGAATCAGTAGGAGGATAAATACTAGTTTAAAAGAAAACAAATGGCAAGGGCTAGTCATTTCCTTGAGGTTTCAGAGACCATCCAGGAAGTACTATTATTGTCATCTGACAAGCTGTCCACATTTCTTTTCCATTGAACTGTTTAGAAAACATAGGTAGAGCATTTTTACAGACAATAGTCAGTATCTTAAAACATCTTTTCCTCTACTTATGTTTATTTGGTTCTTTTGTTTGACTCACAGGTAGAAGACTTCCTCAAAATCCTACGTGAAGTTGATAAGACCCTTGCTGGCAACTTGGAGGAAAGCTTCCCAAGTTTGAAGGTTCAGACTTAAAAACTATTGGAATTCCTCTGCTGAAGAAATGAACTCTATTTTCCTTGCTGACAGTTGAAATTGACAAACAGGAAATATTAGACCATAATTGTTCGGTATTATACTCATGCCCTTCTCCTCCAGCATTTTTGTTTGGCATTGGAATCTAGTTTCACTACCATCAAACATCATCTCCCCCCACCCCGCTTCTTTTTTGTATTGGTTGTGCAGTGTTTTGTCTTCTTCAGGTAAAGAAGACAAAATACAAGCTTATCATTGAGGTTCTTTTTTGAATATTTGAGGGGTTGGTGAGGATTTTCTTTGTAACTCTTAATTTGATTTTTTAATTTGATTTTTTTGAAAGTATCCCTGCTGAAAAGAATTGAACTATAAAATTAAAATCGTACCGATTAAACTCTAATTGGTAGGTTTACTTTACGTGTATTTGTATGTCTTTGGTGATGACCTTATCCACAGGTTGAACGTGACTTTAATGTGAGCTTGCAAAGGCACTGATGAAATCACTCCTACCTGCTAGCCAGTGCTAAAAATTCCACTCTTGTTATCTCTTGAAGCTTAAGGTTAAGATGCAAATAACCCCATAAGAGTAACACGCCAAGTTATTGTCATGTTTACCTCAGTGCATAAATTCACATTCTCTTTTCCTGAGAGCACATTTTAAAAGGGGGAGCACAAGGATCTTGAGTTTCTGAGCAAGAGTGCCTCGCAGAGTGGGTAAGTTACAGAGGGAGAAAAAGGATATATCATGGGGAGGCTAGGGATGTCCAGGTTATTTTCTACTTCCCACTTCTGTCTTGAACCTGCCTTATTTACTTGTTACTTCTTGCTATTGTAACATTATGAGGTGGTACATATTTTCATAGTACTTTGATATGTTTGAAAACTTCCTAAATCTATGAATTATAATAAATAGTTTTTTTTAAAAAAGTGAGCAGTATTAAAATTTTTCTAATGCTACACGGTTTGAAGAATTTACCAAAATATTTTAGTTTGCATCAGTTACAGTGATATTTTAAAATGGTGCTTCCTCCAGAAGCAAAAATATGAAATTTGGAATTTTATGTACAAATGAAATTGAAACTCATTCTTCCCCCATACTTTTTTGCAGAGGAGGGAAGAAATTACAAGAGGAAATTCAGTGAGCATTTGTTAAATGTGTCAATCTATTTCTAATTAAATTTGAGTTTGATTTTTGAGGTATTTAAACCACTTAAGACAGACACAGAAGATATGTTTTCTCTCTGCCTTGTTTTTAATTCCCTGCAGTTAATGGGATATAGCTAAATTGTTCTCTTGGCTGATCCAACTTTCAAGATCAAAAGACGTTTTCCACTCTCTCTCGAACATTCTCTTGCCTTGCTTTGAATTAGTTCCCCTGAATAACTTTGGCATGTAAGTGGAAAAAAGTTTGAAAACCATCTCTCTTGTATACTTCTTAAATGAAGCATATGTAGAAACCAACCATAGACATTAAGAAGCAACCTGTGTTTAGGGTTCGGAAAATCTTAAGTGCATGAACTGTTGAACAACGTTTTCTATGCTGCAGGACTGGGCTATAGTGATGCTGGTTCTCACAGTTAACTGTGAATTTGAATAAATTGAAGAAAAAGAATATTGGGGTTATAGATTATCTTGCCTGTTTTAAATAGTATTTTTTAAAAAAGCTCATCAATATCCTTTTTTAGAAAAAAATAGATCTATATGAATTTAGAACTCATCTCTGTATTCTCCTTGAGAATATGTTGTCGTTTTACCACTTTGCAACTCCTCTGCTCCTGACAAAAGTTTTAAGAAGGAAAAAATAGGTAAACATCCCGCTTGAATTAGTCCATATCAGTATTTTTATTTTTATTGCTGGGATGAGATTTAACCTGAGAACCATTATTAAAAGTTATATATTTATAGTGAAGTGGTATGATGTCTTGAATTTTCTTCAAAGTAGTCTGGGATGAGGGGAAGAAAGTGGGTTAAGGGAGTAGATGAAACAAGATTGGCCATGAATTGGAATTGCTGAAGCTGGGTTATGATGGCATGGGGATCCGTTATACTATTCTATGTTTGTATATGTTTGAGGTTTCCTATTAATGTTTTTTAAAAACAAGTAAACCATACACATAATTTTAAACCTGAATTTAGTTACAAATGATGCTTGTTTCTTTTATGTCTAAGTAAAACTCACACTATTGTATTAGCATTAAATACTATTGAATTCAGCACAGTTGAAAGCACAAATACTTGATAGAAAAGATTATCATCAATATATAACCAATTATGTAAAAATTATTATCTTCACTGTTTTAACTGACTTGACAATGAGACTTTTTTTTTTTTAAAGTGAATGAGGTTTTTTTTTGTTTGTTTTTTTAATTAATTAATTTATTTTTGGCTGTGTTGGGTCTTTGTTTCTGTGCGAGGGCTTTCTCTAGTTGTGGCGAGCGGGGGCCACTCTTCACCGCGGTGCGCAGGCCTCTCACTGTCGTGGACTCTCTTGTTGTGGAGCACAGGCTCCAGACGCGCAGGCTCAGTAGTTGTGGCTCACAGGCCCGGTTGCTCCGTGGCATGTGGGATCCTCCCAGACCAGGGCTCGAACCCGTGTCCCCTGCACCAGCAGGCAGACTCTCAACCACTGCACCACCAGGGAAGCCCCGACAATGAGACTTTTATCATGAGGAATGTGAGTGACTATTAACCAGTTAGGAACTGAGGTCATATATGTCTTAGCACCACAGTGGGGTACTTTTACTAACAAAAGTTCTTTTTTAAAAATATTTATTTATTTATTTATGGCTGTGTTGGGTCTTTGTTACTGTGCACGGGCTCTCTCTAGTCTAGCCCTCTCTTTGTGTTGAGTGGGGGCTACGTTTCATTGCGGTGCTAGGTACTCTCATTATGGTGGCTTCTCTCGTTGTGGAACATGGGCTCTAGAGTGCAGGCTCAGTAGTTGTGGCGCACAGGCTTAGTTGCTCTGTGGCATGTGGGATTTTCCCGGACCAGGGCTCGAACCTTTGTCCCCTCCATTGGCAGGCGGATTCTTAACCACTGCGCCACCAGGGAAGTCCCACTAACAAAAGTTCTTATTGGTGATCTTTAATGGTATATTTTGTGGGTAGAGGAGACTAAGAGAGGGAAGCAGAATCATAGAATTTTAGAGATGGACAGATTATTAGACATTCCCTATGTCAAGTGCTTATTCATTGGGCTAGTCAAGCCTACAAGAGACTGGGTCAGTGTAGTTCTGAGGGCCAGGCCAGACCTAAAGCAGCAGCCCAAGATATCAGATTAAGACTAGAAGCAAGAGGAGACCTTGTGGTGGATGCTTCCAGCCTTCCATTCTACCTCATGGTTTTTGTTTGTCAGCCAGACTGCTCTGTATCTCTGTGTAGAATTCAAAGCCTGCGTTGCTAAAATATTATGATGTACCTTAGGATAATTTGCATAAAATCAAACTTGCATAAATCAAATTTTGTGCAAGTCAGGGAGCATCTATAATATAAAAGCTGAAGAGCCTCCATAAGTTTCTAGTTAGTTTTCAAAGCCAAAGATTTTATTAGGCTACTCCTAATATCATAATTATTGTGCCCATGTGACCACCCTTTTTTAACAGCTGTGTTTTCCTTAGAAGTCTAGGCCTGCAAGACTTAACCTAATTTTGGGAATTCCCTGGTGGTTCAGTGGTCAGGACTTGGTGCTTTCACTGCTGTGGCCCAGATCCCTGGTCGGGGAAATAAGATCCTGCAATCCGCACAGCGCGGCCAAAAAAAAAAGACTTAACATAATTTAGCAGCATCATGGAGTAGGCCATTCTCATTTTACTCTAATTTTCCATGCTTCAGGGCCCTGGCCAGAAACAAAGTTCTGGGAAGGGGCCATGCCACACTGAAACCAGACCTGAAAGGGAGAGGATCTGTACATCAGGTAGTTGTGGGTCACTGACCAGCCTGTAAATTGGCTATTTTGTGCTAAGTGTGCACTCCTAATACAGTCAACTAAAGTAGATATTAAAATGAATGTGATACAAAGTTTGTATGAGGATACAACGATGTAGTAGACACCAGGCCTACATGCTTGGTAGAAGTAGCTACCATTTATTGAGAGTTTAGTGTGTGCCAGGCACTCTATAATATCTTTACATATATTTTCTTATTTAACTCTGAAACAATCTCAAAAGGTAATTGTTTCCATTTTACAGATAGGGAAATGAAGATTCAGAGTGACTAAGTAACTTGGCCAAAGTTATATAGACAATAAGTAGTTGACCCAGGGTTTGAATCCAGGCTGCCTGACCCTAAAACATTTTCTTGTAACCACTGTATTATGCTTGCATCCTGTAGGTAGACACGGACCAGATCATGAAGGGCCATCATATGCATCCTGTGGGGTAGACATCTGGGATATCTGCTTATCCATGCCCGCTTCTCTGAAAATTGTCTCTGACCTACCTGCATTTTTTGTCCGGTTACAGTTTATGGTTGATTCCTGATCCAAGCTGGGCAAATCACACTGGTTCAGGAACATTGGACTCTAAAGATCATGTGACTTGCAAGGCTGAAGACCCTATTTGGGGGCAGCCAGTCCTGTTTATTGTCTACTGTGTACCGAGTATTGTTCTAAATACTAGGAAGACAGCAGCCAACTAAACAGACAGGATTTGCATACTGGAAATATTGTAGTGGACAAAGACAAGAATCTTGCCAAATGGAGCTTGCATTCTAGAGTCTTCTGCAGAGTAACAGGGGAAGAAGCTGGTCTGCATAGAACAGAGGAGGTCATGCAGCTTATAGCAGATTAGATCATTGTTCTCAGTTCTTCACCTCTGTGTATCCATTCTCTTGCCATGGCTTCTTGGTGAATGGAGTATACTTCCCTGTCCTTTGATTTTGAGCTTGGCAAAGTCATTTTGCTTTGGCTAATGGAATGTTAGTGAAGTTGATGTAAGCCGTGTCTCAGTATGCCAGTCTTTTTAGAGGCTGAATAGTATTCCACTGTATGTATATGCTACATTTTCTTCATCTGTCAGTGGGCATTTAGGTTGCCTCCGTGTCCTGGCTTTGTGAAGAATGCTGCAGTTAACATGAGAGTAAAGATAACCTCTTTGAGATCCTGATTTCAGTTCCTTTGGTTAGATACCCAGAAGTGAGATTGCTGAAGCATAAGTAACTTAGCTAAGAGAATAGTTAATTCATCCCCTACCCCCCAACTCTTCTCCTAAAATAATGATTTTTTTCCATCTTTGTCAGGATAAGACTGATCTGGAGCACAGTAACCCTGATTGACTTGTCCCAATATTATTGAGATGTCACTTTCTGTTTGCAAACAGTGTAAACTCTCCATTTGTGCAGCATTCTGACTAGGTATGACTAGGTTTTATTTTTAAGTTTTTGAGGACCCTCCATACTGTTTTCCACAATGGCTGCACCAATTTACATTCTCACCAACAGTGTACAAGGGTTCCTTTTTCTCCACATCCTCACTAACCCTTATCTTTTGTTACTAACACTTGTATATGTATAATAGCCACCCTGACTAGTGTGAAGTGATATCTCATTTTGGTTTTGATTTGCATTTCCCTGATGATTAATGATGTTGAGTACCTTTTCATATTCCTGTCGGCCATTTATACGTCTTCTTTGAAGAAATGTCTATTCAATTCCTTTGTCAAATTTTTAATCAGGTTATTTGTGGGGTTTTTTTCTAGTGAGTTGCAGGATTTCCCTATTTGAATATTAATTCTTTCTCAGATATATGGTTTGGAAATATTTTTTTCCCATTCCGTAGGTTGCCTTTTCATTTTGTTGATTGTTTCCTTTGCTGTGCAGAAGATTTTTAGTTTGATGTAGTCCCACTTGACTATTTTGGCCTGTGCTCTTGGTGTCATATCTAAGAAATGATTGGTAAGACCACTGTCAAGAAGCTTTCCTCCATGTTTTCTTCTCAGAGTTTTTACAGTCTAGGTTTTACATTTATGTTTTTATCCATTTTGAGTTAATTTTTGTGTATGATGTAAGAGAAAGGTTCATTTTCATTCTTATACACATGGATATCCAGTTTTCCCCAATGCCACTTACTGAAGAGACTATCCTTCCCCCACGGTATATTCTTGACACCTTTGTCAAAGACTGGTTGTATGTGTATGGGTTTACTTCTGGGCTCTCTATTCTGTTCCATTGGTCTATATGTCTGTTTTTAAAACAATCCCACTTATAATAGCATCAAAAAGAATAAAATACTTAGGAATAAGCTTAACTAAGGAGGTGAAAGACTTGTACACTAAAAACTTATAAAACACTGACGAAAGAAATTAAGGCAGACACAAATGGAACGACATCCATGATCATGAATCATAAGAATTAATATTGTTAAATTGGCCGTACTACCCAAAGTAATCTACAGATTCAGTGCAATCCCTATCAAAATCCCAAAGATATTTTTTTTTACAGAAATAGAAAAAAAAATCCTAAAATTTGTATGGAACCATAAAAGACTCCAGCCAAAGCGATTTTGAGCAAAAAGAACAAAGCTGGAGGCATCACACTTATGATTTCAAAATATATTACAGAGCTTTTTAGGTTTTCTTGAATGAGGTCTGAAAAGTCTCAAAAATCTGAAAATTCTGCAACCACATTTATTTTTCACTAGAGATAAATTAAGTGAAATACACCATATTTGATACTTCATTGCAAATGTGATTTGTGCTAGAACATCAAGTACAAATCATATCAACATCTCTAGCTGCAGTCCTACTGTATGCCTCTTACTGCCTCCAAATACCTTTCCTGTGCCATGGTTTTAAATTAACTTTTAAACACCAGCTTCGTGTGTTCCACTGCTAAGGCTACAGCATATATTTATAAAAACATTTCTGCTCACTAGGACACCTAGTTAATTACATACTGAGCTTGTATCAATACTGGGCTTGTTGACCTGCAGGCTGTTTAGAAGTTGGAGCCTTAGGAGACCATCTGCCAATCTCTGCCATTGGAAGTGCTTTTCTCTATTACTGTAATGAAATCACTAAAATCATTTCCTGTTTCCAGTCCTTGTTCAGGTCTTCTATCTATTGTCAATAAGAGGATATTAAAATACTCAGGAAAGTCCACATGTCCTTTTCATCCTAGTCTACAATGTAGCAAGTGTCTTTGTGTTTTAGTATTGGAAATAATAAATAATGACGTCAAGTCTATTGTAATAAAGGAAAGCCTTATTAAACTCTAGCTGCTTTTCCTTTGACATCACGGGATCTGTTTATAATTACATTTATGGGTTTTCCCCCTTACCATTCAGGGTTTATATGATTACATGAGAAATTGAAGCATCTTTGGGAATAGTCCCTTCATAGAACTGACAATTTCCTGCTCAGGCCCACTGTGCATGCAAACTCCAACAACGAGATAGTGAGAAGAAAGAACAAGGAGGCTTTCTGTATTCTGGAGGAGTTTGACTTCCTGAAGTATGGGCTTGGTTCCGCGAAGGAGTATATGGTGAAAGCAAGGTGTGCGGGTTGGTGGGGAACTGATATTTATCATAGTCCACAGTTCAAGGGAGTGCATATAAAAGTCACTCAGTCGATGTAGGATCATGTAATTTTGTTTTGAATGGCTCCTACTGACCCCATACCATTGGAGGAATTTGGCATCTTTGGAAATTAACTCTCCTAGGAACTGTATTTGGGAAGGCTGGTGGCATTTGTAAACCTATGAGTGTGCTTTTTTCACAATGCAACTGGTGTTACCCAGGAACAAGCAGGCACGTGGCCAGTCAGCAAGCACTTCTACTGGAGCAAACTTATGTCCTTTAACTTCTCCATCACAGAGAAGCCTGTATTCTGTCACCACTGGTAGGAAAATAAAAAAATCTGCTGATGTTGTGGACCCTGGAACAAAGTCTCCAAATTGAATTCTCTAATTTCTTTTTACCTTTGGACAAAGCAGGTACCTGTCCTGTGTGTCCTAAGTAACTTATAGAAGTTACTTTAATTTTTATGATTATAGTATTCAATATTTAAAGCAGTTTGGAGACTTCCTGCACCAAATGCACCCCTTTGCTTGTTGCCCACGTCAAGTGATATCTGAATGGTCTTTAAAAATCCAAATTTCACATTTTTGGATGAGTTTTGAGTGATCTGAAAATCTTAGTAGACTTTTCTCTTTCTTTTCCATTTGGACATGTTTTAATGTGGTTTTGCAATTTCTTTAGGGCAGTTGCTGGAAAACACACAGTTTTCCAGAACAACTCACAAAGCACTCAAGGATTATTTTATCTTTTTAGGAAGTTGCCACAGGTTGTGCCCTGAGCACTTACGGCCCAAAGGAAACCAGGAGGATCATGCTGCAGAAGCCCTTTGGAGGAACGTGCCAGCTGCTCCGTAGCCACGAGTTGGCTCTCCTTTGATGGAGAGATTAATAGTTTCCATAATCATATCATCCTGCTTGCTCTGTGCCCAGAGTTTACTCAGACTTGAAAGAAATGGAAATTAATTGAAAAGGAAAAAAAAAAATTCTTCCTCTCTTGCCTCCCCTCCAAACCTCTCATCTGGAAAAGTGATGAGAAAAAGATTCAAGGGTTTGTAGCCAGTGGGAGCTGAGATATTTATTTTCTTTTGCAATTCTGGGTATAAAGGACCAGAAGAAAGCAATTGGTCAGTGGGGAGGAGGCAGGTATGGGAAGAGAGTCTAATGCCTAAAGGTCTAAATAATTCCAAACAGAACAGAAACACTGGGCGTTGGAAGCAGGATACACACAGAGGGTTGTCTGTGAAGCCATGAACATCTGCTCCTGGAAATAAATGCAAAGGGAGCAGAAAGGGGTTTTTTTAGCTGCTGTGATTGTCATCAGATGAATTGAGTTGGTCTAGTGATTTTTAAAAAAATTTTATTAATTTTATTTTTTGCTGTGTTGGGTCTTGTTGTTGCGCGTGGGCTTTTCTCTGATTGCAGCGAGCTGGGGCTACTCATTGCGGTGGCTTCTCTTGTTGCGGAGCACGGGCTCTAGGCGCCCGGGCTTCAGTAGTTGTGGCACGTGGGCTCAGTAGTTGTGGCTCACAGGCTCTAGAGCGCAGGCTCAGTAGTTTTGGTGCACGGGCTTAGTTGCTCCGCGGCATGTGGGATCTTCCCAGACCAGGGCTCGAACCCGTGTGCCCTGCATTGGCAGGCGGATTCTTAACCACTGCGCCACCAGGGAAGCCCTGGTCTAGTGATTTTTATCTGTGTCTACTTCTACCACAGAGGAGCTGCCATGAGTTTATTTGCCACCTCCTGAGTTTGGGAAATACTTACCTTTGGTTAAAATCTATTTCTTTTCCGGCTCTGAAATTTGAGCTCAATTCTTTTTACCCTGTACCATCACTCTGGACCAGTTCTCTCACCCTTCGTGCTCATGTTGATTTCTGTTAACATTGCTATTGAGCCTTGAAGTATTTTAGTGGCAGAGGATTTAGTCTTCTGTGAGAGAAAATGGATGTTCATAAAACACAGGTCTCTTGTCACATCTTTACTCAGGGATAAACGTCCAGTATATGATCAGTAAGTGCTTTGTTGGAGTTTACTGAACCAGTAAGAGAGAAACTGAATTGTTAATGAACACTTCTCATTCATTCATGCCCTGTTATGTTGTAATGTGTTGAACTTGCCATGTGTTAAGCACTGTGCTCAGTGGGACTAAAAAGTTGACAATTCAAGACAGGAGGAAAACAGAGCTAGTTAATAGACGTTTATTCCATTAATTTCCAAAAGTCAGAGTCCATGTCGCTTCTCCTGAAATGATATATTTTCACTTCTCCAAGTTACATGCTAGTCAGAGATTTGGGGCTCTCTTGAGACTTACATAACTATAAGAGGTGTATAGGTCCCTCTGTGGGTAGATAGCTCCTTGCAGTTAAATGCAGGCCCAACAGGAAGCTCCCTTCCACTGTTGCCCATCCCCCATGACAATTAAGGACATCAGATAAATGCTTGTCCCCACTCTTCTTATGGGACCTTGTAAGGAAAGCACCTCCAGCCGAGGGCTTGGCTACATCCCACCTGCAGAGGGAGGCTCTGAGAGCAAGTGGAGATGTTAACAGGCCTGCTGTAGCAGAACATGGTGATGCCACAGCAGAGACTGGAGGGAGGGGAGGCCCTGGTCCAGGAGGCTGGAGGAATGATGTGTATGTAGGAGACTCAAGGGTTTGTTGCCAGTGGGAGCTGAGATGAGGCCTAGTCACTCAGGGAGCACTATGGAGCCTGACCCAAGCCCAAAGAGACAAAATCCTGAATTTACAGAAGCTGTAGGACACAACCTCAAATGATGGTGAAGCACAAGCACTCCAGAAGCTAAGAGGTCAGAGTTGGAAAGAACATAATCTTCACATCCACCATGAGGTCTCAGCTACACCCCTCCTCTCCACACCTGGACAACATCTTAGGAGGCAGCTTGTAAGACACCCAGCCTTGAAAATTTTTTTTTTTAGTGAAAGATTGCACAGTCTTGAAGGGCCTATTTAAATTATTGGACCAGAGTGAATTTAAACGGAATTGGATCTTTGGTTTTTTAATTTTCCTGATACTAACAGATGGGGATCCAGAGAAATATCAGATATGTTATGGTAACAAAATGAAGTTGTTACTTTTTCTCTCCACATCTGAGTAACGGTGTGAGTTGAATTTTTTTTTTAAGGTCAAATATAATTTTAGTTAAACCTGAATTTATTATAAGATACCTTCTTTTTTTTGAACTTTATTTTTTTATACAGCAGTTCTTATTAGTTATCTGTTTTATACGTATTAGTGTGTATATGTCAATCCTAATCTCCCAATTCATACCACAGTGTGAGTTGAATTTTGAGACCCTGTAACATGGGGAAAGAGTCAGAGGAGATGAAGTTGCCAAAGTTTTAGCAGGTAAGTGAGAATCCTTACAGATTCCTTTTGAAATTTCTATAGTCAGATATACTATTTCTCCACATAGATTCATTTCCAAGAAAACAAAGAGGACAATAGATGAAAAAGATATTTCATTACATTTCAGGAGGCTTGCTGGCTGACATCTTTTGTATCTAGAATCCACAGGGACCACCTAATATATATGGTGGAGCCATGAAGGATCTTTATCTTGGGGTTAAAACCAGTGTTCCTTTAAAAGCTGACACATCTAAAGGAAAAGAAAAACTGGAGAATTCCAGATCTAGTGTACAACCAGTCTCCTCTGTGAAACAAGAGAGACTGCCTATGTAGTGTTCATTGATACATTTAGTGATCGCCAGCTACATGTCAGGCACAATGCCAAGTGCTGGGGATACAGTGCTTGGAATGCGGCAGTTGTTCCACAAATGTTAAATAAGTGAATGAAAACTATGCTCCATTTCCAGAGGCAGCCTTACCTGAAGCTAATAAAGCTTAAACTTAAAGCAGTGGTTCCCAAACTTTGATGCACATAGGAATCACCTAGGGATCTTTAAATCTTTAAAAAAAAATAGTGATGCCCGGCTCTCACCTCCAGACATTCCGATTGGTATGGGGTGCAAACTGGGCATCAGGACGTTTAAAGCTCCCCAAGTGGTTCTCATGAACAGCAAAGTTTGGGGACCACTGGTTTAAGGACCCCTCACTTGCTTAGGCCTCTTCCAAGACTGTTGTATTGAATGGATTTCAAGGTTAGTGCAAAGTTTGTGACTTCATAGCTTTTCCAGTGCAAGGCCTTTTCAAGCAACACACTTGTCTTTTTACTGTGTCCCTGGAATTCTGTACGTCACCATCCCCCCTACCTTTCTTGGAGGAGTTGCCTGGTGACACTTATATGAAGCTGATTTAAAGCTCTACAAAATTTATTCAATGACTTTATTACAGAGGCAAACAATAACCATGTCTGCTGCACATGTGGGCCAGCTGGTAGAGAGGAGGGCCACGTGTGGAACTTCCTCTTCTTTGTCTTTGTCCAGGTGCACACCTGGGAGTGTATCTCCATGACTCTCAATAGGGTGAGCACGACCACAGTCTGTAGCGGAAGGAGTGGAGCAGCTCGCTGTGCAGGAGCTGATGAGAGAGAGGCTCTCAGTGGTGTTTTGAAGTGGCTTTGAACTTGCTAAGTGGCTGTGTGACCTGTATTTACCCATATCATCCACAGAGTACAAAGGCTGCTCGAGGTTCTCTGAGGCTTCCTTTTCCTGGCCATGCTTTGGTGTGAGTCCTCTTGGCCTCTTCTGTGTATCAAACACCTACTTAGCAGGTCACATCCAAGTTATTAATGCATCTGATTATCAGTGGCTTTGTTGCCCTCTGAGGAAAATGTATGTAACACATAAACCAGAGCCCCCGGTGATGACTAAAGGCAGATTAAGGGCATGGCTGCCCCTCTCTCTCTAGGGAAGGACTGGGACTTTTTGGATTAACTTCTGCCATAATAGAGCCTATAAAGTCTTCTGATATCTGGCACCTAAGAAAATGTGCCCCCAACTAACCTCTTCCGGGGTGGGGTCTGGGGTTATTAATGCCACGTTGATAGGATTTTTCTGTCTCTCCTTTCTGACTCTGTGGAACTCCAGGAGTGGCATTCCTTGTCTGTCTGAATGGTATACCTTCCTCTCTCGACTCTTCCAAGTGGTCACTTTTAGAGTCTTTCAGAATCTTCCTGATGATTGTGAAAGCTTGGCCACACTATCTTGAGCTCAGTTGGAGAAACAAAGGAGAAGGACGTTAATCATCAAGTTCGCTCATTTTCCCTGATGCAGACTCAGTGATACCCTTTCATAGAAGCTTCAGAGATCATTAATTAGACAAATGGTACTGGCTTTGCTTTCTGCAGCCCCAGCAAATGCTATTTGACTTGTAGGAGGAATGACTAGTTGCATTGAATGAGAGGGGTGATAACGCCTGTTTAAACAGTACAGAGCAAACATTAAGACAGCAGACACTGGGGGAAACCAAGTGTGCCCAGGCAATGGGCCCTGTTTCTTCAAGCACAGTTGTTTCTCATGCTGTAAGGTAGTCTCTCTCGTCCTAAAAATCTGAATAGCCAGCACTTCCTAATAGTGGCATTTTCTCACACTGTTTGCTTTATTAACTTGAGCAGGAATGCTATATTGCACAACTCCAGGGAGTACCATTCGCATTGTCTTTTGTAAATCATGCTCCCTGGATTTAGAATGTCTTGGGTCCTTCAGATGGTATTGGGTGCTTTCATAATTACTTCTCAATAATGGACTAGGAGGTTTCCATATGACTCAGCCCAAAGTCAAAGAAGTCTAGAAACCTGAAGAAACTAAAAAAAGGAATAAATCCTTTGGGTTCCTTAGTCCATTTTTTTTTTTGAAATTTTGTGGTACGTGGAGATGAAAAATTCTCTGGGTTAAGTGAGGTCTTGGATTCTGGCCCCCCTCTGTCACTGCCTGTGTGACTTCAGGCAAGTTATAATGCACAGCAAGTAGAAGGCTTTGTCATAACCAATACTAACTGGGCTTGTTTTGCTCAATGTGTTTGAAATGACCATAAGCCAGCGTTTTTTGGAGTAATGTGTTGAAGCAAAGATGTTCAAATGATAAACAGAGTTTCCAATTGTAAGTTTTTTTTAAAATTTTTATTTATTTATTTA
The DNA here is from genome assembly GCF_005190385.1 of Monodon monoceros. Classification (NCBI taxonomy): domain Eukaryota; kingdom Metazoa; phylum Chordata; class Mammalia; order Artiodactyla; family Monodontidae; genus Monodon; species Monodon monoceros. The sequence goes on along the minus strand of NW_021703784.1, from coordinate 69,863,360 downwards.
TTTATTTATGGCTGCGTTGGGTCTTCGTTGCTGCATGTGGGCTTTCTCTAGTTGCAGTGAGCGGGGGCTACTCTTCATTGTGGTGTGCACGCTTCTTATTGCGGTGGCTTCTCTTGTTGCGGAGCTCGGGCTCTAGGTGCGCGTGCTTCAGGGCTTCAGTAGTTGTGTCTCGCGGGCTCTAGAGCGCAGGCTCAGGAGTTGTGATGCACGGGCTTAGTTGCTCTGCGGCATGTGGGATCTTCCCAGCTCAGGGCGCGAACCCGTGTCCCCTGCATTGGCAGATGGATTCTTAACCTTTGCTCCACCAGGGAAGCCCCAATTGTAATTTTTAAAAGTGGAATTGAGAATTGAAGCAGATTTGGAATGAAGCAGATTTGTGTAAAGCTGTATGTAAACAGACTCTTACATGTGAGTCATTTGGATGTTATCAGAGATGAGTGATCACTGAAGGCACCATGTTGTAAAGATTAATGTGTTTTTGGAGGGAGATTTAGTGGATTTAGATCTTGAGGACTCAGGAGATTATGTGTGACCTGATCTCTCTCCTCATCCCTTTGCATCATCAAATTAATTCCATTTGAAAACGGATAGAACCCCTTATGGCTTCTAACATCTGAGGTCTTACTGCACAAAAAAAGAGAAAGTCCTCTGTACATTCCATACAGTATACACCCACATTTGATATATTATTTAATGACTCAAAACTAAAATTTCAACATGACTTTGGCTATCTTAGAAGTGTGGCATCTTGGGACTACAGCTTTTAAAAATAATTGTGCAGACCACGAATGCTATTGTTACTTTTCAAACTTTGATAAGGTTTTGTATTAAGGTTTTGTATTAAGGTTTTAGGGTTAAGACATGTATTAAAATAAATGTTCCTGTCTGTGGTGATATTCTAGTTTATATTGAAGAGCCATAAGGAGAGGAAGAACAAGGAAGCTTCCTTGTTTTGTCCTTGTATTGAGTGCTTAGTGTATGCTAGGACCTGATCTGGGGAATTTACATACATAGTCTTATTAATACAACAGTCTCACAAGGGAGATAATATCATCTCTGTTTTCTGGATGAAGAAAGGTTCAGAGAGGTTGAGAAATTTTTTGATGATCACAGAGATAGTAAGTGGAAGAATTGGAATTTGAATTGAAATTTGTCTGACTATTTTCTTACCTAAAAATTCTTCCTTTCCTACATCTATCATATCGAACATTGAACTGCCATCATGTGAAATGCTGTATCAGTTTTACTTATTTTTCCCAAGGAGACACATGAGATGACAAAGACAGCAAGTCTCCAGAATTGGAACACTTTCCCTTGTGTGAGTATTCTGAAAGTATAATACCCATGCCGTCTTTCTGGGAAAAAAAAAAAGTCAAGGATTTACTTCAAGAAGATAAAAAATAAATTCATGGTAACATAGCCTTTGGTTTAATTAAAAAAAAAAGGGGGCAAGCTTCGGGTATGGCTGGTTCCAGACATTCAAACAAAGTCATTAGTCCTAGTTTCTCTTCATGTTTCAGTAGTACTCTTCTTCATGTTGGTCTCATTCTCCACTGGCTAACTTCCATTAACTCCAGGCTTTTATCCTCCAAGGTTAAAGATAAGAAATAGAATCTTCTTCTAAATTAGAAACAAGTCTTAGGCCTGATTCTCATTGGCTCATATTGACCATCACTGAACCGATTAATCTGGCTAATGGCTTACAGTACTCTGATCAGCTGTTTAGAGTCATGTGGCTACCCTAGGACTGGATAGGGAGCAGGTAGAATGAGGTCCACCCAAAGCAAATAGACTGAGACTGGGAGAGCTGTGGATCTCCAGAGGAAAACCGGGGTTCAGTTAATGGAAGAAGAAGAAATAGATGCAAAGCATAAAAACAGTAATATCCTCTACAAGCAATGAACCAATAAATCAGGAAATGTGTCAGTTAAGATCAAATAATCACCGGGACTCCCCTGGTGGTCCACTGGTTGGGACTCTGTTCTTCCACTGCAGGGGCACACATTCGATCCCTGGTTGGGAAACTAGGATCCTGCAGCATGCTGCGTGGTGCAGCCAAAAAAAAAAAAAAAAAATCTCAAATAGTCAGTGATGAAGTTAATGGGGCATTTGATGCAATCGTTAAATGTTAATGTACTAACAACTTGTGAATAAAATTCCAGATGATTGCAACACATAGTTGAAGCTCAGTAAAGAATTGTTGAACGAATGAATGAGACATTAGGAGGTTCAGGGTGGAGTGGGCAGAGTAAAACAGAAGTAGAGCATTCCAAGTGCCTTGTCTTATTAAGGAGAAAGGTTATAGATACTGACTAATCTTGGTGTTGTTAGGATTATATACATTTAAGTATGTCAAGCATTCAAAGATGTTTACTATTGAAATAAAAAAAAGATGTGGAATTGCTAAACCACTAGTTTAAAAAAAAAAAAGGATCAAAGAAAATTTGATCTGTCCAGCAAAATCAGGTTAGGAAAGAAAAATAAATATACATTTTAGGACTAAATATACCCATGATATGAATGAGTTAAATCCCATTATTAAAAGATAAAGATTTTTCTCAGAGACAAGGTCAAGTTTTATGTTGTTTACGAGAGACAAACCTAAAACAAACAACACTCAATAAAGGGGTGGATAAAGATAAACTAGGTAGGTGATAAAATAGAAAGCAGGAATTGAAAAACTAAGAATAAAATTAACAGCAAAAAAAAAGGATACTTGGGCTATTTTATAAGCTATAAGTGATACAATTAGTAAGATGTAACAATCATAAACTTTAGAATACCAAATAGTAGTGGGAACAAATATAATGCAAATTTTATTAGAAATACAAGGAGAATTTTTTTATTGTAGGAAACTTAAACTTACCCCTCAGAAATGGACAAACCAAGTTAAAAAAATCAAAGTAAATTAAAAGTAAAGACAGAATGTGAATAACAATATTTTTAAATGTTGATTTTATATATTTTAATTATTTATCAAATCTATGTGCCAGGCATTATTCTAAATACTTTATAAGTATGAACTCATTTAATCCTTATAACAGTCCTCTGGCACAGGCATGTTACTATCTTCATTTTACAGATGGGAAAACCAAGTCATGGAAAATGTAAGTAACTTGCCTCGGGTCACACAGCTGAGTAAATGGCAAGACTGTGTATGGCCCAACAGTCCAGCTTTTAACTCCTATGCTCCGAATGCACACATGTATAGACCTTTGTACTCTACAGTAAAGAATATTTGGGGGACTTCTCTGGTGGTGCAGTGGTTAAGAATCCGCCTGCCAACCTGGGTCACGGGTTCGAGCCCTGGTCCTGGAAGATCCCACATGCTGCGGAGCAACTAAGCCCACGTGCCACAACTACTGAGCCTCCGCTCTAGAGCCCGTGAGCCACAACTACTGAGCCCACGTGCCACAACTACTGAAGCCCGCACGCCTAGACCCCGTGCTCTGCAACAAGAGAAGCCACCGCAGTGAGAAGCCCACACACACCGCAATGAAGAGTAGCCCCTGCTCACCACAACTAGAGAAAGCCTGCGCATGGCGACGAAGACCCAATGCAGCCAAAGATAAATTTAAAAAAGCAGAATATTTAGGCTTTCCATATTTCATTCTTATCTTCTTCCTGGACTTAACAGAAGACTAGACTTCAAAGCTCTCTTGTAAGGAAGAGCAATGTGATTAGTTATAGCCAATGAAATGAGAACAGCAATGACAAGTATCAATTCTGGGCCAAAGCATTTAAGAGCTGACATACCACTATGACACTCTTCCTTCTCTTTGTGTGACAGCCATAGCTTGAGGTGGCAGAGCCACAGGATGAAGTTGCTCAAATCCCTGAGTAACCACACAGAGAACCACATGCAGAGGAGCTTCCCTGGAGTCACCCAATACATGTTGGATTTAGAGTGAGAGAGACGTAAACTTTTATTGTGTTAACATAATAAAGGGATTCATTACTGTAGGATTGCTTACTCTGTCCTGATTATGACATACCCCCAAATGAAGAATTCACATTCTCTTCAAATTTAATATAACATCCATAACAATAGATAATGTGATGAGCCACAGACATCCTAATACATTTCCATAAGTAGAAATCATACACATTTTTTGACTCAGGAGCAGTAAAGAAAAGAATTTAGAACGGAGGAAAACCAGAAGAACATAACCACATGGAAACTGAAAAAATTTTTTTCTAGGAAAAGACTCAAAACTAAACCCAGAAAGAGGCAGAAAACCTTAAAAGACTAATATTCACATTGAAAAGGTAATAAAAGAACTACGCCATCTCTACCTCAAGGCAACAGAAAATGGTGGGAAATTTCTGAATTATTTCTACAGAGATAGCAAAACTGGATAAGAACAGTCACACACACACAAAAGGAAACTATAGGCCAATCTTATTAATATGGATGCAAAAGTTCTAAACAAAATACCAGCAAATAAAATCAGCACCATATTAAAAGATATATAAAAATATATATTTAAAAAACCCATCATGATCAAGGTGAGTTTATCTCATGGATGCAAGGATAATTTAACATTAGGAAATATTTTCATGTAATTCATTACATTAATGGACCAAAAAAAGAAGAGCTGTGATCATTTCAGTAAATGCCAACAATTCACTTGATAAAATTTTACATCTGTTTCTAAGAAAAAGCCCTTTATAGTCTGAAATAAAAGAAAATTTCATTAACATAATACCTATAGCAGATACGATTCTTAATTGAAACGTTAGAAACATTCCCATTAAAGTCTGGAACAAAACAGGATGTTATTATTGAAAATTGTTCTGACAGCCCTACTAATAGAATGGGATGAAAAACAAATAGGTATAAGGTTTAAATATTAAAAAGAAAGGCTCAAAATGTTATTTTTTCATAATTTCTCTTGTTTTTATCAGTCTTTTTCTTGTCAAGTAGCACACAGAAGCAGAAAACTGAATCTTATTGAATTATTAAAAAGCAAATATCCTGTTTCCATCACCCAGCTCAAGAAGTAGAACTTTTGTCAGTCGACCAGTTGCCCCTCTATATTCCCTCCAAACCACTGTACTGACTTTTATGACGATCACGTAATTAAAAAGTGCTATAATTTTTTTCAGGTTCCCTTTCAATGGATATGATTATATACCTAAGAAGTCAAGAGACTCACCTGACTGACCTATTAGAACTAATGAGGTCAGCGGGATGGACTTTGCTCCTACAATTACCTTCTCAGTTTCCTTAGTCATCCATTTCTTCTGCCCTGTTGGATCATTCTTTCTCTAGTATCTCCTGTTTAAAAAACAAAAAAATCCCTCCCTTTACCTTACATTCCCCTGCAGCTGCTACCACAGTTTTATGCTCCTCTCTACAACAAAACTCCTGAAAGAGCTGACATTATTTCTGTGGCCTAATGTCACCTCTGCACATGTAAACTGGATTCCCTCTGCCCCACACCACTGACATTACTCTTGTCAAGGATCCCAGTGACTTCCCTGTTGCTGAATCCAGTGGTGACACTTCTGTCCTCAACTTGGAGTAGCATTAAAGGCAATTGAAGGTCTTTTTAAACAAAATTTTTATTGGAGTATAGTTGATTTACAGTGTTGTGTTAGTTTCGGGTGTACAGCAAAGTGAATCAGTTATACATAGACATATATCCGCTTTTTTTTTTTCAAAGGAGTGACCCAGAACTTGCACCATATGCTTTCTTTTTTCTTTTTTTAGAAATTTATATATATATATATTTTATTTGGGGCTGTGTTGTGTCTTCGTTGCTGTGCGTGGGCTTTCTCTAGTTGCAGCGAGCATGGGCTACTCTTCGTTGCGGTGCATGGGCTTCTCATTGCGGTGGCTTCTCTTGTTGCAGAGCATGGGCTCTAGGCGCGTGGGCTTCAGTAATTGTGGCACGTGGGCTCAGTAGTTGTGGCGCAGGGGCTTAGTTGCTCTGCGGCATGTGGGATCTTCCCGGACTAGGGCTTGAACCTGTGTCCCCTGCATTGGCAGGCGGATTCTTAACCACTGCGCCACCAGGGAGGCCCCACTCTTTTTTTTTTTTTAGATTCTTTTCCCATATGAAGCTCTATTCTTTTTAAAAAAATTTTAATTTTGATTGAAGTAGAGTTGATTTACAATGTTTTAGTTTCCAATGTACAGTAAAGTGATTCAGTTATATTCTTTTTTTAAAAATTTATTTATTTTTGGCTGCTTTGGGTCTTGGTTGCTGCGCATGGGCTTTCTCTAGTTGTGGCGAGTGGGGGCTACTCTTCATTGCAGTGTGCAGGCTTCTCATTGTGGTGGCTTCTCGTTGCGGAGCACGGGCTCTAGGCATGCAGGCTTCAGTAGTTGCAGCACGTGGGCACAGTAGTTGTGGCTTGTGGGCTCTAGAGTGCAAGCTCAGTAGTTGTGGTGCATGGGCTTAGTTGCTCTGCAGCATTTGGGATCTTCCTGGACCAGGGCCTGCATTGGCAGGCGGATTCTTAACCACTGTGCCACCAGGGAAGCCCCTCAGTTATATTCTTTTTCATATTCTTTTCCATTATGGTTTATTACAGGATACTGAATATAGGTCCCTGTGCTATACAGTAGGACCTTGTTGTTTATTTTATATATAGTAGTTTGTATCTGCTAATCCCAAACTCCTAATTTATCCCTGCACCTGCCCTTCCTCTTTGGTAGCCATAAGTTTGTTTGTTTTCTTTGTCTGTGAGTCTGTTTCTGTTTTGTAAATAAGTTCATTTGTATTGGGGAGTTCCCTGGCGGTCCAGTGGTTAGGACTTGGCACTTTCACTGTGGTGATCTGGGTTCAATCCCTGGTTGGGGAACTAAGATCCTGCAAGCCATGCAGTACGGCCAAAAAAAAAAAAAAAAAATGTTCATTTGTGTCATATTTTAGATTCCACATATAAGTGGTGTCATATGGTATTTGTCTTTCTCTTTCTGACTTACTTCACTTAGTATGATAATCTCCAGGTCCACCCATGTTGCTGCAGATGGTATTATTTCATTCTTTTTTATGGCTGAGTAGTATTCCGTTGTATATACATACCACATCTTCAAAATAAAACCCTATACCCATTAAGCAGTTACTTCTCATTTTCCCCTGCCAGCTCCACCCACCCACCCAACACTCTGCCCTTGGCAACCACCACACTGTATTCTGTTTGTATGGATTTACCTATTCTGGATATTTCATATAAATTGAGTTATATAACATGTGACCTTTTGTGTCTGTTTTCTTTCACATAGCATAACATTTTCCAGGTTCATCCAAGCTGTAGCATGTGTCAGTACTTCTTTCTTTTTTATGGCCGAATAGTATTCCATTGTATGTATCTACCAGCTTTTTTATCCATTCATCCATTTTTGGACATTTGGATTGTTTCCATTTTTTTTTACTATTGTGATTATTGCTGCTGTGAACATTTGTGTATAAGGACTTGTTTGAGTGCCTGCTTTCAGTTCTTTTGGGCATATACCTATAAGGGGAATTGCTGGGTCATATGTCAATTCTCTGTTTCACTTTTTGAGGAACCACCAAACTGCTTTCCATAGCGGCTGAACCATTTTTCATTTCTACCAGCAATGTACAAGGGTTCAAATTTCCCCACATCCTCACCAACACTTGTCATTTTCCCAAGTTCACTTTTGAATATGTTAAGATGACAGTGTGTCATGGAGGTGGAGATATAAAATAAGTTATTGGATATAAAGGTCTGGAGTTTAGAAGGGAGATTTGGGCTTGAAATATACATTTTGATGTTGTTAGCATATCAAGGATGCTTAAAGACATGAGAGGGGATGACACTGACAAGGAAAAGGGTATGGACTGAGAGGAGAAGTGGGCCTAGATCCTTGCGTAGAGGAACCCTGAATATCTGGAGGAAAGAAAGGCGGAGCTGGCAAAGAAGATAGAAGGATCAATTTAAAGGTACCATCAAGCCAGCTTAGCACGTGAGAAACTGGAGATTAGGCTGCATCACCTGTCAAACATGTTCTGCTGAAGATCCAGGCAGTGTAGTGAGGTTTTTTTGTTTTGTTTTGTTTGTTTTTTTACCATCCATGGAGTCAGTACTTCTAATATCTCAAAAGCCACATCTCAAGGTCAGAAAACTTTTGCCATAGATTCTACGGATCAAGATGATAGGAGTAACATAAGGAGATACACAGTATCCCATCTGGGTACCACCCAAAGCTTCTCATTTTGGTACAAAGATGTTCATGTCCTAATTTCTGGAACCTGTGACTGTTATTTTACATGGCAAAAGGGACTTTGCTGATGTAATTAAATTAAGGACTTGGAGATGGGGAGATTTTCCTGGATTATCTGGGTAACCACAAAGTATTCACAAAAGTCACATGTGATAGAGGAAGGCAGGAGAGCCAGAGAGAGATTCAAAGATGCTACACTGCTTGCTTTGAAGATGGCTGAAGGGGTCATGAGCCAAGGAATGCAGGTGACCTCTAGAAGCTAGGAAAGGCAAGAGAACAGATTCAATCCTGGAGCCTCCAAAAGGAACATAGCTTAGCTGACACCTTGATTTTATTTTTGTTTTTTTTATTCTGCTAAGATATAAAAATAACCTTATTTGTTCTTTCAAAACATATATATTATCTTTAGCTTGTATTGTTTTCTAACTTATTAGCCTTGTCCCTCTACTTACATAATAAAAAGCTCTTCAGGCAAGAAAGATTATTAATTCTCCTCATTTCCTTCACAGTACCTAGCAACACACTGGGCAGATGCCAGACACTGAGTAAAATTTACACAAGATGTGTAACATGTAGAAACTCAACTGTTCTTTACAATCCTTCCTCCCTCAGCAAAAGGTGTTTCAAAATTGTGAAAACACAATAGCTAAAAATGGAATTTTGTGGATATCTAAAAAACAAGAGATGCAAATATTTTTATAATCCTTTTTGCCAACAAAAAGTAGTGGAGGGAAGTATGAATTTACTAACTCAAAACACAGAGAAGGAGACATGGATAAAGGATAAGAAAGCACTCGTGTTCACTGTAACACTACTTTTACATAAGCCGAAATGCAAAAGAAGGATATAAAGATTACAGGTGAAAAACTGAAAAAATGCTCAAGACTACAACACATGCTTCAAGTAAAAGTGATTGTGGTTATGAATAATTTGAAGAGCTTGATTTTTTTAAAGAGGAAAAAAAGCCTTTTTCACAAATGCAAAACACTTCAATGTTTGTTTCAGAGAAATTTCACATTATAATTGAAGTTGAAAGTCCCAGAGTGTTTCAAACTAGTATAATATAATCAGGAAGTTTTATGTTAAAAACAAAGCCAAATGGACTATAAAAAGTAAAACCACACAACACTCATTTTGTTCTTGGTTAGTAAAAGTAGTATTTTATCTGATTCTTAACAATGTTACCAGTCCTTCACTTGAACACAAACTAAATTGGTCTATGTAAGTAAGTTGACAACATTTCTTTTTTTTTTTTTTGCGGTACGCGGGCCTCTCACTGTTGAGGCTTCTCTCGTTGCAGAGCACAGGCTCCGGACGCGCAGGCTCAGCGGCCATGGCTCACGGGTCCAGCCGCTCCGCGGCATGTGGGATCTTCCTGGACCGGGGCACGAACCCGTGTCCCCTGCATCGGCAGGCGAACTCTCAACCACTGCGCCACCAGGGAAGCCCAGTTGACACCATTTCTTATTCTTGACTTACTTCAAACATTTCAGGCAAATTGAAAACAAAGTGTGAATATGTAAAATTGAATTTCATCTGAATTAGTTGGAGAATCTAAATTGACTGCTTATATTGTTAACTTTATTAATGACTCCTTAATTAGCAAGGCTTTAAGTACCTGTAGTTTGAGGATTAACAGATATTAAAAATAAGTGTGAAGTAACCCCATTTACAATATCAGGAGATGATAATGATTTTGTAGAGAGAAACAAGGTCTAATAAAAATAATCTAGATTCCTAATACCACTTACTGACAATCACAGCTTTATATCATGCTAAAATTACATACGTATCTCCTCATTAGCAACTAATCTCACTCTTCTTGCCAAACCAATTATGAGAAATTTTCGGACTGAAAGGAATTAATAGGACACTTGGACCTCTCTCAGTCTTCTCATGACTCAAGTAATTAGTATGCACTTGAATATAAAATCCAAATTGACACCTTGATTTTAGATCAGTGAAATCCATTTTGGATTTCTGACCTCCAGAACTGTAAGATAATAAAGTTGTGTTGTTTTAAACCACTAAATTTACGGCAATTTGCTACAGCAACAATGGAAAATGAATACATTCACTAAGACTGCTTCTTCAAGTGTCTTGATTAATTTACCTCTTTCTAAACTTCCATGGAAATGTCATTTTTTCACTCTGTGGTATCGGTTTGGCATTAAGAAGTAATGAAATGCTTCTAATTAGGCAAATATATATATTTCTCCACTGATAGTTCTTTCTCTGTGCCTTGTCAGAGTGTGTGAATTTAATTTAAATTGTATCATTGAGTCCAGTGAAAATTCTTAATTGGTGGAATTCCAGGCACCATGCTGGAGAGGTTTTGGGAAGGGTCAGGGTCATCTTAGAATTCTGTCAGAGAAGTGGGAAAGCACACCCAGATGCCTGGAGTCTGTCCAGGGTTGTGGGAGTTGAGTATGCTCAGAGAGGCTCAGAAAAGATTCCTGCTTTGCTCAGTCCTTCAAGGTGACCTTAGATGGGATTCATTTATATCAACTACTCAAGCGTCTCCACCTCAGGGCCAGTGCCCAACCTATTCTGATTTCCTTGGCGATGGATTCACTGAATTACTTGGCCCAATCTCTCTTCTTTAACAGAGGTGGTTCAAGCCCTCTCATAGACCCAACTTTAGGAAAGCCATCTTTCACCCCAGCTTGGTTCTGAAAGGTCTCTCTACCTGGCCAGTGATTTTCATGGTATTGTAGTAAGAACACCAGATTTAAAGCCAGAATGCTTTTGCTTGATTCTTGATTCTGTTTACTAGTCTGTGCCAGAAAAGGGTCATAGAGCCTCCCTGAGCCTGAGTTTCCTTATCTGTAAAATGAGGATAATATTTACCTCATAGAATTATTATGCAGATAAAAAGAAAAATGCGTTTGAAAGCAGTAGATGTCCTGCATTTTATTTATTTATAAATGTATTTATTTTATTTTTGGCTGTGTTGGGTCTTTGTTGCAGCGAGTGGGTTTTTCATTGCAGTGGCGTCTTTTGTTGCGGAACATGGGCTGTAGGTGCGCAGGCTTCAGTAGTTGTGGCTCGCAGGCTCTAGAGCGCAGGCCCAGTAGTTGTAGCGCATGGGCTTAGTTGCTCCGCGGCATGTGGGATCATCCCGGACCAGGGCTCGAACCCGTGTCCCCTGCATTGGCAGGTGGCTTCTTAACCACTACGCCACCAGGGAAGCCCCTGCATTTAAAAATATATCCATATTCAGCAGTGAAAAGGAACAAATTACTTACAGACATGCAACAGGATGGATGATGTTCAAAAGCATCATGTTAAGTGCCAGGAGCCAAAAACCACACACCATATGATTCCATTTATATGACATTCCTGAAAAGGAAAAACTAGAGGGACATAACATCAGTGGTTGCCAAGGGTTGGATGTTGGGGGAGAGAATTGAAACAAGGGAGCTTTTTTGAGATGATGGAAATGTTCTATATTCTGATTGCTCGATGGTTACACAACTGTATATGTTTGTCAAAACTCACAGGAATGTACATCTCAAAAGGGTGAATTTTACTGTGAGTAAATTATACATCAACAAAGTTGACTTTTAAAAACTCGAAGCAAAAAATGTTCTACAGTATAATGTGTTACATATATAGTCCTTTAGGACAGGATCTTATGGACTGAGCACTCAATCAATAAATACGCTAGTCCAGATTTTTGGCTTCAGTGCCATGTTGTTCACATATGATTTTCTGTTAATATAGCACGCTCATCCATTTGCAGCTTTGAAGTTTCTTTAATTGGAAAGGTACTGAGCATTTCCCTTCTAAAAACGTCAAGTATTGCTTTGCCTTAAGGAACAAGGGAGGTCACCAAGAGAATGATGAGGCAGGGCTGTACTATCAAATAACCTAGAAGCACAGAGATATCTGGGAAGTGGAGGGGGGTTGAGGGGATTCCTGCTTTGTTCGCCAAACGGGAGAAGCAGTACAAGCCTACGAGATGTCGTATGTCAATAGCGGATGTTATCTTGTTTTGGAGGGAATTTCCAGCTCCGTCGTTTAATATTAGTCAGACTTCTGTAGTTAAGGACGGCCTAACATTAGCTTAATTAAAACACCAGTCAGATACATGTGAAGGCAAAGACGTGCGACTCTCGGCTCAGGCTGGCTGGGACCGTCAGCGCCCAGAGGAGGTCAGCTCCCTGGGCGCTCCCCCAACCCGGCAGGCGAACCCCTTTCTTATTGGCCACTGCCTGGCCGCCTCGGGCGCCCATTGGCCGGCCCCGACGCCTGCTTCTATAAGAGGCGGGCAGCGCGAGGCTGTGGGCTGACCCAGCTCACTGCTAGCGGCGCCCGAGGTGAGTGGGGTTGGCCCCTTCCCACCGGGACCAGGGACCACCGTCGCGGATCTGGGGGCACTGGGTTGGCTCGAGGAAGAGGCAGGGTCATCCTCCAGGAGGTAAATGCCCGTGGGGAGCTGGGCCTGGGAAATCAAAGTCGTACTCCTGTGGTCACTCACTCTTCTCCTTTCCTCTTTCTCTCTTTGGGGAGAAAAGACACTATTTTTGAGGGCCTCCCCTGTGCCAGAAACAGGCTCTTTACATGTCATCTGATTTCACCTCCCCAGCAAACCCTGTGAGGTAGATAGTTCTTGAATTTTACAGATGAGGAAACTGAGGTTCAGAGTTGAACCCAAGTCAGTGTGATTCCTCTATGCTAGCAGAAACAGACACATTCTTCTTTCTCTTCTCCGTCAAATGGCAACATCTCATTTTTCCTTCTCCTCCTATAAAGGGAACCTTCCCTTAGACACCCTCAAAGAAAAGGGAGTCTCTGAGGCAAAGCCTTTCAACATCACATCTCCTCACCTCCACCCCAACATGGGACTAAGAGCTGGGGTGCAAGGTTACAACTGACAAAGAAGCATAGGACCTAGTAGTTCAGATCCTGTTAATAGTCCAGGTAAGTTTAACCTTGCCTCTGACCATTTCGTTTTCAGGAGTTTAAAATTAACTCCCCACTGATGCTCTACTCTAGTTGACTTGGGGGAAGAAGACTAGAGTCGAACTTTCTAGCCCAGTGAAAGTTTGTGCCTGTCAATTCTCAAAGAAGGACGGAATTCACTTATTTGGTTTAAAAGTAGAAGTGAGCACAGCTTAAATTAACTATAAATGGTTCTGTAAAGCTATAATCTGTGGCCTATGAATCTGATCACTGGAGTTCATTTGTACACGTATTATTATCATTAGATTATCTTCAGGCAGGGATGTATCTTCTATTTCCATTTTCTTTGCTGGTGCCATTATTTCCTGGAATAATGCTTTTCATGTTTTCTTTTATATTTCATCTTTACTTTCATCCTCTTTCCCTTCCCCCATTCAGAAAAGAAAATCAAGATTCTCTGGAGGATTCTCTCCTTACACACCAGTCTTTCCCAAAGCTTTTAGTTTTGTCTTCAAACAGCATCCATGCTTTCAAAATACTTCAATTCGATAGTGCTTTGTGCTTCCTAGATCATAGAAATTTAAATTACACTGTTACTGATTAAACTAAGGGGAGAAAAGAGTTAGTCAATTGACCTCTACTATACTAAGGGGCTGTTGATCTTCTGACAGACTTCTTGGTATGTGTTCCTTATTTCCAATGGCAGGTCCTGCACACCAGTGCATCTTTAGTCAGGTCAGGAAACTCGATAGGAGAATGACTTCCGGCCTCTCACAGAAAAAGGGGAAGTACCAGTTGGCATTGGCCTATTCGAGTATTGCTTTGAAAGTAAAATATATACTTCTTCATGAGACATGGATCCAAACAAGTGTGACCCATTGGACACTTCATAGCCTTTTATCTTACCAGGCTAGTACTGTGGGGTTTGCCCATGAAGGAGTAGGAGGGGGTAGGTAGCCAGAAGAGGGAAAGGAAAAAAAGTGATGGAGGAAATAATGAGGTTCTGAAAGGGGTTTGGGAGTAACGATAAAGACAGAATAAAGACGCTTAATAAGTTCTGTCTATCAGGCCAAGCTGTGGCCAAATTTTAGTAAAGGTCAAAGCCTTGTGCTCTTAAGCTTATTTTGGGGTGGGTGTGGGGGAGGGGTGAGAATTCTTTTCTTCTAGTTTCTAAGCAGAAGTTCCTTTTGAGAAACTTCATTCTTACATTGACTTAACAAGAGGGATAGGAATATTTCCAAATCTCAATGTAAAATGCCTTACTCATCATAAATATTCCGTTCATGTATCCTTCACCTTCCTTTGCCCCCACCCATTAGGGAAATGTTGGTGGCAAAACTAGATCCATTTTAGAACCAGGGGAAAAAGAGAATTATGAACCCCAAAAGGTTGGAGTTAGATTAGCCATGACTATTAGTACCTTCTTATAATGGTTCCTGCCAGGGGAGCTTAAGGGTCGGTTTTGAAATGTGAAAGAAAATCTTGATATAGTTTTATATGAAGAGCATTCTAAGCTCTGAGGGATCGTTGAAGGATGACCTATCAGGAGATCTGAAATTCTGTCTGGTAAATTCTGTTACCACCGACTGGCAAAAATCACTTTTCTTTCCTGTTCTCTGATCCTTGCTCCCAGTTGTTAAAGTTTGCTTACATTATGAAAATAGTGGTAGACCAGGAAATAGGTTATATTTGCAGAATCCTTTTACTCCAGCGGGTTATGGTGACAATGTGAGGGAAAATGGGGACTCAGTAAATATAGGCTGATTCAGTAAATTGTACTTTGGAGTCTTCATCTGTTTGTTTGCAAAAGAATTGCTAAATTATTCACTTGAGATTTGGAACTTAATACACTTGGCGTTTCATAATAAATAAACTAATGAAACTGAAAATCACCTTAAGACAAAAGAATACTTAAATGTTAAGTCATAACACAACCTTTCCATGTGCTTGTTACTATAAGAAATTACTATAAGAGATAGGTTTATAACTATCTTGTGAATGCTTAATTCCCAGGGTAAGAAAAATTTTTAGCCAGGAAAGTTTAGAATGTCCACTTTATTACATTTAACATTTTCTTTTTATGAAGATTTATGAAGATAGGGAAATTTGGGATGCACTTCCCATTATTAGAGCTAATATTTATTGAGTACTTAGTGTAGGTCAGCATCTGTTCTAAGGGTTTCAAATATTATACTCCTCCTCCTTATAGCCACGAAATTGGTGCTAATTAGCCTCCATCCTTAATTTTGCAAATAAGGAAATTAATGCACATAGAAATTATAGCTTGCCTACATGGATTTGTAGTTGGATTTATTACTAGCAATTTGCTTTATTATTTTACATCTCTCTTATTGTTGGCAACTGTATACTATAGGACAAAGTCACCCATACTCTGGAAGAAAAAAAAGTGCATGGTCTTTGAGTGATGGTTAGACACGTAAGAAATGTTTCCAAAAGTTTTCACATCTCCAAAAGCATTTTAAGAATGCGTATCTGATACCATCCCTGAATTTTTAGCCCCAGAGCCACCAATTCAGAATTTCCTGTGTATAATTAAGTTTACCTTAAGAAACGGTCAATTCCTTTGAAGCTGAAAACCTCTCTTAGGATGTCTTGCTTCCCATCCATAAATCTTTTCTGTTCAGAGACTTAGGGACGGGCCAGAAGTCATCTCCAATCATCTTCAGAATCTCATGGGATATTGGTCACGGGGTTGGAAAGTAGGTGGGATTTCGTGTGCTCCTCAGATATTATAGCCGGGATCTCAGGATACGGTTCTCTTCTCCTTATTTGGTCTTACTAGAAAGTCAGCCTCTCCTCCTCCCCTTCCCTCATAATAAATCTGTGAATTCCTTGGAGGCAAACAGTCTTCTTTGTTTTTTAATCTTTACTGCCCTAACACTGACTATGATATGTAAATGTGCTTGGGTTGAAATTTCATTTGTTTTACCATTAGTAATCATTTGAATCACAGAAAAATCCACATTATGATTAAGTTTAACTGGTCATTTGGTTTTTTTTTTTTTTTTTTTTTTTGCGGTACGCGGGCCTCACTGTAGTGGCCTCTCCCGTTGTGGAGCACAGGCTCCGGATGCGCAGGCTCAGCGGCCATGGCTCACGGACCCAGCCGCTCCGCGGCACGTGGGATCCTCCCGGACCAGAGCACGAACCTGCGTCCCCTGCATCGGCAGGCGGACTCTCAACCACTGCGCCACCAGGGAATCCCTGGTCATTTGGTTTTAAAGCATTTGACATAGAGATTGTTTTAGTTGTAGAGAATAAATTGACACAATTAGAAATATCTAAGCAGTTTTGATTTTAAACTCAATGAATCAATAAGTATTTGTTAAATTTTGAATTATATATCTCAGTCTCTTCTTGGTGCCTGAAATAGCCTAGTTTCCTCTGTGGAGAAAACACCGGAATACCAAGTCACATTATGTGTTTTAAAATGTATAAGGGGGCTTCCCTGGTGGCGCAGTGGTTGAGAGTCCACCTGCTGATGCAGGGGACACGGGTTCGTGCCCCGGTCTGGGAAGATCCCGCATGCCGCGGAGCGGCTAGGCCCGTGGGCCATGGCCGTTGAGCCTGCGCGTCCGGAGCCTGTGCTCTGCAACGGGAGAGGCCACAACAGTGAGAGGCCCACATACTGCAAAAAAAAAAAAAAAAAAAATGTATAAGAGAGTTTTTGGATGCCATGAGTTTCGGTTAACTGTTTGGTTACTTTGCTGTATTAGAAAAGTTAGGTAGTGTGCCCAAGGTCATACACTGACAAGTGTTAGACAGTGATTAGATATTTCCTTACACTGTTTTGCAGTGTAAATAAGTGGTTGAGAGATGCCAAAGTAGATATCTAGTTCATCTGAGAAGTCAGCTTTCAACTAGATCCCAGGAATTTTGTTCTATTTTCTGCCTTTCTGAACATTTTTAGGGTAATTCTTGTGAAATTAGATCCATATGTTAACATTCATATTTCCAAGGACACAGTTTTATTTTTTTATTTATTTTTTTAATACATCTTTATTGGAGTATAATTGCTTCACAATTCTGTGTTATTTTCTGTTGTACAACAAAGTGAATCAGCCATATGCATACATATGTCCCCAAATCCCCTTCCTCTTAAGCCTCCCTCCCACTGTCCCTATCCCACCCCTCTAGGTCGTCGCAAAGCAGTGAGCTGATCTCCCTGTGCTATGCGGCTGCTTCCCACTAGCTAGCTATTTTACGTTTGGTAGTGTATATATGTCAATGCCACTCTCTCACTCCGTCCCAGCGTACCCTTCCCCCACCCCCGAAGGACACAGTTTTAAATATGTGTTCTTACATTCTCTAGCTGTGTCACCATGGACAGGTTAGTTAGTTTCTCTGAGCTTCAGTTTTCTCATTTATAAAATGAATATAATTCCTATCCCCCTCCACCAAGATTTTATAAGAATTATATGGGATAATATTAGTGCATGATATATATAGACATTTGACAAATATCAGTTCCCTTACCCACCTCTTGGGTTGCTAAGAATGGATGGAATCTTGTTATCATAGAGTGGGAATTTCTTTCTTATCTCCATACTCTCTGAACTTATATGTAGAAGTCCTTCAACTTAGTATGTGCCTGATAAATATTTGTTAAACTAAATTCCAAAGCTATCAAAAAGACCGAATTCTGAAACAGAAAATTGTATTCCATTGGCAGATTAGCAGCAGACTATTGTTTATTACCATACAGTTGAAAATTACTGAGCCATATTTGGTACTTTATACCCTCTATCAAGCCAGATAGGGCTCTTGGGGATGCCTCTTATAAGGTACCCCAAATGTTATACAGTATGGGTTAAGAAAAAGGCTTTATGGCAGAAAGAGAAAACTCACAATAGTTCTCCGGTCAGAAGGACAGAAATTCATGAAGCTCCTCATTTTGATCATCCTATAGAAAAGCATTTCAAAGCCAGGAATTTAGCTTAATGGAAAACTACCTTGTCCTAACTTTTCTCATTTAGCCTTTGATCAGACTTGCCATGGTCCTGAGATGGGTATTTGGATGTGCATAGAAGATCAAGTCCAAACTCCTCTGCATTAACTGCAGAGCCTTTTGAAGGATCTGGCCCCACTTACCTTGCCTACGTGATCCCTCATTGATCTGTGGTTGGTCACCTCCTCATCCTTTGTCTTTCACCTCCTCATGGACTCTTTCCTCTTTTTTCTTTAAGACCTAATTCAAACACATCTTCAGTGAAGCACCTCTGAACACGTACCAGAATAATTAATCTAGCCACTGCCATCACTCCACCGTCTGTGTTCCTGTTACAGTGCTTATCCTTCATTCTCTTTCTATGAGACTTTTAGTTCCCTGAGGGTAGGGACCATGTCTGTAATCAATCTTTCCTTCATTTATTCATTCAATGACATCTATCCAGTCCCTGTTACGTGCAGAGACTGTGTTAGGTACTCACAATGGTGCATAAAAGCATACGTGATCTCTGCCCCCACAGAGCACACAGGCTAGTTGAAGAGACAGACACAACCATATACAGAGCTACACCTGCACCTGCGACTGTTGTTATGAATGGGAAGTATCTGGTGCCATGAGAACCAACACTAGGGGTTGACTTGGGGGGGGTCAGGGAAGGCTTCCACGAGTAAGGGAAATTTGAACTGCGGGAGACTGGAACACAGTCTACCTGGCTTCAAGCCCTCGCCATCCTACTATACCTGCTCTACAGGCTTGGATCAACGCATGAGAGCAGGTGAAAGGCAGTGAGATCGGTTATGTCAATTTAAGTTGTTAAAGGTTAACTCCACTAGAACAACATGAAACTGGGCAATTAGGGAGAATTAATAACCCAAAGAAAACTAATAACCATAAATCTTCAATATGCTGTTTCCATTTATTAATCCAAATCTTACTTCTCAAGTGTCTATTTCTCAGCTGAGAGTCACCAGTACAAAGTTACCATACCCTACATCTGTCCCCCACAATATCCTCACCTCCCCTATAAAGAAGATGTGATACATATGTATAATGGAATATTACCCAGCCATAAAGAGGAACAAAATGGGTCGTTTGTAGAGATGTGGATGGACCTAGAGTCTGTCATATAGAGTGAAGTAAGTCAGAAAGAGAAAAACAAATATCATATATTAACGCATATATGTGGAATCTAGAAAAATGGTACAGATGAATCTATTTGCAGGGCAGGAATAGAAATGCAGACATAGAGAACGGACGTGTGGACATGGGGGGAAGGAGAGGGGGGGATGAATTGGGAGATTAGGTTTGACATAAATACAGTACCACGTGTAAAATAGATAGCTAGTGGGACCCTGCTGTATAGCACAGGGAGCTCAGCTCAGTGCTCTGGGATGACCTAGATGGGTGGGATGGGGGTGGAGAGGGAGGTCCAAGAGGGAGGGGATAGATGTATACATATAGCTGATTCACTTAACTGTACAGCAGAAACTAACAGAACATTGTAAAGCAATTATACTCCAATAAAAAAATTAAAAATTAAAAAAAGGAAAAAAAATCCTCACTTCCCCCAACACACGCACACACACACACACACACACACACACACACACACACTTGGCACTTGTAGGCCAATACTAAAAAGACTTCAGGGCCAATGGCCTAGGGGATTCCACAGTCAGAGAGAAAGTAGATACTTATATGGAACCAGAATTCTCTGGGCTACCAGCTATTCTTCTAGTCCACCTGTGTCCAGAGCTGTCCAGGCTTTTAAATTTACAAATGAAATAGGAGGGCTTGTCCCTGTTCTGAAGAAGCTTGCTGTCTTGTTAGAAGACATATCACATATATGAGTGACACATTTGAGGAAGCCATTTAAGACCCAGTGTAAACACAATGAACAAATGGCAAGGATGTGGAGAAAAGGTAACCCTTCTGCACTGTTGGTGGGAATGTAAAGTGGTGCAGCCACTATGGAAAGCAGTATGGATGTTCCTCAAAAAACTAAAAATAGACTTACCATATGATCCAGAAATTCCTCTTGGGTTTATACCCAAAGAAAGTGAAAACACTAATTCAAAAAGATACATGCATCCCAATGTTCATATTATTTTTAATAGCCAATATATGGAAGCAACCTAAGTGTCCATCAACAGATGAATGCATTAAAAAATGTGGTATGTATGTATACATGCATATATATGTATACATATACACACACACACACAATGGAATATCACACAGCCATAAAAAATAATGAAAAAAGAATGAAATTCTGCCATTTGTAACAACATGGATGGACCCAGAGGGTATTATGCTTAGTGAAATAAGTCAGACAGAGAAAGACAAATGCTGTATGTTATCACTTATATGTGGAATCTAAAAAATGAAACAAGTGAATGAATATAACAAGAAGAACCAGACTTACAGATATAGAAAACAAACTGGTGGTTACCAGTGGGGAGAGAGGAGGAGGAAGGGGCAAAATAGGGGTAGGAGATTAAGAGGTACAAATTACCATGTATAAAATGGATAAGCTACAAGGATTATATTGTACAGCACAGGGAATATAGCCAATATTTTATAATAACTTTAAATGGAATATAATCTATAAAAATATTGAATCACTATGTTGTACATCTGAAACTACAATAAAACCCAGTACAATAAAGTGCTAAAATTGTAAGGGGAGAGGAGGTAGGCTTTCATAGAGAAAGAGTACCCAGTTCAGGCCACAACAGTCAGGAAGACTGCAAGCAACCCATGGGCTTGAGTCATGCCCTGAAAGGATTGGATTAGAAAAAAAAGAAAATTACTAACATGTATTGTCTGCCTTCTATATTCTAGGCACTGTGCTAGGCAATGTTTTAGCTTATTGTGGTCTCATTACAGTTTTGCAAAGTATATATGTACATCCATGTTTTACCGGTGAGGAAACTAAAACTTGGTTAATGTTATCAGATATTGTCTGTTTCAAATATTATCTATGCTACCAAATATTGTCTACATTGTACAACTTTTTTTTTAGAACTTTCTATTTTCATACTTTAGAGACGTACGCCAAATTCATCATGATTGAAGACAATAAGGAAAACAAAGATCATTCCTTAGAAAAGGGAAGAGCAACTCTCATTTTTTCCTTAAAGAATGAAGTTGGAGGACTTATAAAAGCACTGAAAATCTTCCAGGTAAGCAGTCTCTGTATTTCTGCATAAAACTCTTATAAAATGGGTCTGTAAGATTATTTGTAAATTCTTCAGAGGTGGACTACAGAAATGTTTTAAACACTTAAATTTGTAAAATACTGCTCGATTCTATCAAATGGGCAAAGGATACAAACAATTTATAGAAGAGGAGGTACAAATAACTAATAAAGAAATGGGGGAGGAAAGATTCACTTTACAGATTTTGAAGAAGCAAATTTTAATTTTATTTTAATTAAATGAAATATTGAAAATTTAATGATATTATTTAATGATACATTAATAATATATTAAACGCTATTTTTTATATAGCAAAATAACAAAGAGTCTACAATTATACTACTCCCTACTGTTAAAGCTTCAATGCATTTGGCACTTAAATACACCTTTGGTGTGAGGGAAAATTGATGTGATGTGTAGGGAAACAATCTGGTAATATGTATTTTGAGTCTTAATGTGTTCACATATTTTGACCCAGTAATTTTACTTCCATAAATCTATCCTAAGGAAATCAGGGTCAGTCAGTTAGAACAGGAATTTTTACTGAGTACTTACTAAGTACAGCACGTCCTGCTAGATATGAAGGTGTGTACCCTAACAAAGCAGACACAGTTCCAGCCCTCACAGTTGTGTATAATCTAGTGGAGAAGACAGACACTAAACAAATAATTTCAGTAAACAAATGATTACATGTGTGTAAACTGACCTGAAAGAGAAGTACCAGGTACTATGATAGCATTGAACTGGGAGACCTAACCCAGTTTAAGAGACACAAAGATTTATTTATAGGAATTAAAAAATTATAAACAAACTACTTGTCCTAAGGTATGGAACAGGTTAAATTATACTACTAGAACATCATCGGTATTAAGCTTGTAGCCCCTGAAGGCAGGCCACCTGAGTTCAAATCCTTGCTCTGTCACTTATTGGCTGTGTGATGGTGGGCAAATTAATTAGTCTCTCTGCGTTTCATCTTAGCATCTATAAAATGAGAACCCTACCTACCTCACAGGGTCACTGTGAGAACTAATAAAATTAATATATTTCAAGTGCTTAGGATAGCTCATAGTAAATTATCAATAAATGTTAGCTGTTTAGAAACCAGATTTATATCCATATGATATACTATTAAACAGCAGTTTGAAAATAATATTTCAAAGAATTTAAAATTCTAAATATAACAAATAGTCTAGAAGAGTTTGTGATAAAAAGCACCAGTTTTTTACCCAGCACCTCAGTTCCACTCCCTAGAGGCAATCTCTTTTAACTATTTCTGTTCTTTAGTTCTTTTAGCGGTGAATTTATAATGTCTAAATATTGTCCTGATCTCTCTGAGTTATCAATTTACATGATATTTATTTACTCTCTATTGTGAATGATACTGATACTGATACTTCCGTCCCTTCTTCCTCCTTCTCCTCCCCATATTTGATAATTACATGATTACTGCAAGCTCTTCTTTTGATTACCTTGGAGTCTTTAAATAGTATACCTATATTTCTTCCATCAACTTTCTTTTTTATTTTGTCTTTAATCAAATAATACTTGTGCATGGTTTAAAAAGTCAACCCCACACTATAAAGCTTATAAAGAAAATGGCAGTCTTCTGCTTCATCTCTCTTCATTCCTAAATTCCATTTAATTTTTATGTTGACCTAGGTGCAGAGGGTTGAGCTAATCACACTCCTTAAATCACGTGGACACTGTCATCACTGATGTGTACAGCCTCCTCCTCCTGTTTTATTCCATCTCCATTTCTCTCTTCTGATAGACAACTGCTCTGATACGTTTGATCTACACACTGAATTGTTTTTTATGTTACTTAGAATCTATGTTGAGTTTCTGCATGTGCATGGACTGGTAATTTATATAAATGTTATTGTACATACACTTTTTCTTTTACTCAGCACTGTGTTTTGAAGACCTACCCGTGCTGCTACATATCCATCTCATTCGTTCTTCTGACTGCTGCAATGGTGTTGTGGGCGTGAATCCACCTATTTTTACTTATCCTCTGCCTATAGGGGGCAAGCATCTTCAACGCTTTTAACCATATTTTCTCATAGTATCTTCCATATTTATAAGCAATATGCTTATTCTGCTGCTATTCCTTGTTTTTTCCGTTTGTAGATATTGATTTTCTCCAGCGGAAGTGAAGGGTTAGCTTCCTTGGCACAGCTCCCTTTCCAGAGGCCCCTCAACTTCCCTTCTCCCCATCTTCACAATGTAGTTATGCCCCAATTTTTGGCTATATCAGTCTTCAGTGTTTTCATTATAAAGATGATGTAAATCTTGTTCAAAGAAGAGCTATATTATCCGTTATTCTGACTCTTCTTTTCTTGTACAACAGGATTACAGCATAGTTTTTAAGGGCATAGACTATGGAGCTAGACAGCTTGAGTTTGAATTCCAGCTCTTACACTGATTAGCTGTGTGCATTTGGGCAAACTGCTTAACCTCTCTGTGCCTCTGTTGCTGTAATTGAAATATCTGATAAGGAATGTCTCACTTATTACTTTAACTCTACCTGAATTTTCCTAGACCTTCTTGACTAAACTTTTCTTCCAGGTAAGAAGAAAAGAAACTAAATAACTTTTAAGTTATTTAGTTACATTTCCTCACCAAATGCCATCAAGTTTTTCATTTTGATAGCACTCAATTTTAGATTACTTTAGGAAGAATTGACATTTTGTGTCTTCTTCTCCAAAAACATAATTTATAGCTTTATATTTATTCAAGTCATCATTCAGAAAATATTTATGAATGTACTCTTATCTAAAAATTAATAAGAAATAGATTCAAAAAAACTCTCCTTTACTCCTGATCAATTCCAATATATTTTGTAACTGGCTCTCTTGTATTGATTCCATGATAGATTCTACGTTCCAGGATAAACCCTGCCTATTCCGATTTCCCAACATCCCTGACATTCACTCTCCTTTCTTATTTATCAAGTTAATGTTCCCTGATAATTATCTCATCCCTACCTTTGCTCATACAAGTTCCTCCTGTTTGGAATCTTACTTCTTCCCTTCTGTCTTCCTATTCTATCTATTTTTTAAGACTCATCTCAGCTCCTATCTGCTCCATAGAACCTTCTACCTCCTCAAACTCCTGATGTTTTTTTCCATTTCTGAACATCTTCTGTGCCTGAACACTCACTATTTGTATTTTCTCTTAGTCTTTCATGTGTTAGTCAACTAGATTGTAAACTCCTTGTACGTCTTGCCCTTCTTTGTATGCTTCACAGCCATTACTTGGCTACACAGGTGTTCACTAAGTTAATTTAGATTCAACTGGTTAGTATTGGAGATCATCTACTCTAACTTTCTCGTTTTTTAGATGAAGAAAACTGTTGGGTGACTGGTTCTTATGTTTCATGATTATGTCACCAGGGCTTTTCCTCAGCACCCAGATTGGTAAGAGAAGATACCTTCCCCCCACAGGTTTACACATATGGCACCCCACAGCTCAGGCTGGCACGCGAAGAGATCAGAAGCAGCAATCTGATTCAGCTGGTTACTGAGTTTGTAGCTTAAGATATTGGAGGTATTAAATATTCCATGTTCAAGCTGTTCATCTAATTGTATTAAATGCATTATTGCAAAGGAGACTTTTCTTTTTAAAGGACTAACACTAGATCACTTAAAAAATAACCTAGCCTTTATTTGTGAGAATTTTCAAAGGGTTCTTTTTATCTACGAGACTAAGTCTTTTGATTTGAAGGCCAATCAGTTCTGGCAATCTGAGGGACTTTCTACTGGGTGTTAATTTAATTAGATTCTGGAGGGTGTAATGAATTTTTCAAACTTTTTTTGAATAGTACCTAATATTTAGGGGGAATTATTTTGCTGTTGATGGCACTAAAAACAGCCTTTTTTCCCTTTGGCTATCATGACAAGTGATGAGACTGAGTTTTAGTGGTAATGGAAGTAATCTGCTCAGAGACTGTAACCATTTGAGGCAGTCATGTATAATCTTCACCCTCTGCTTTCCACAGGAGAAGCATGTGAACCTGTTACATATTGAGTCCCGAAAATCAAAGAGAAGAAGCTCAGAGTTTGAGATTTTTGTTGATTGTGATATCAATAGAGAACAGCTGAATGATATTTTTCATCTGTTGAAGTCTCATACTAATGTTCTCTCTGTGAATCTACCAGATAATTTTACTGTGAAGGAAGATGGTAAGTTTGAAAAGTGAAAATACTACTCAAAAGATTAAGTGCATAATGTGTGTCCTATCTTATGTTTAGCTTGAAGGCGTGAAAGTAAAAGTAAAACACTGTCTATTCAAATTGCTTACAATCTGATAATGAAGAAGATACAAAATGTAATTGCTCAAAATGCTAAAGAAAAATTATAAAGCAACATTTTATCAAGGGCGAGGGAAGTGAAAAGGAAAACTTGAGTACAAGAAAGAATTTAGAATAGTTAGAAATCCATTGTTATCTCAGTTTCCAAATCATCAGGCTTTTTTTTTTTTTTTCTTGGTACACGGGCCTCTCACTGCTGTGGCCTCTCCTGTTGTGGAGCACAGGCTCCGGACGCGCAGGCTCAGCGGCCATGGCTCACGGACCCAGCTGCTTCACGGCATGTGGGATCTTCCCGGACCGGGGCACGAACCCGTGTCCCCTGCATCGGCAGGCGGACTCTCAACCACTGCGCCACCAGGGAAGCCACATCAGGCATTTCTTGATTTCACAAACCTCCAGTTCACAATCCCTGAGCACTTAGTAACTCTTACAGGGCAGATACCTAGCAGATATTAAGTGAATATTTGAATTTGTTGAGAATGTTGACAATTACTGACAACTATGATGTGAAATACTCTGTATATGAAATACAATATTCTTCCTTGTCCTCACTTCCACCAAAACCAAATGGAAAGCTTCTAAGTTTTCAGATACTCAGGTAGCACAGAGAGAATCTAAAATCTTCTACTGTGAAAAAATCCTTGCAGTTTACTTGGGGCAAGAGACAAATGGATAAATCAGTCACATTTTATAAATGGTACTCAATTTAAAGTAATCCCTTCAGATTATGTCACGATATTTGGGTGTAATCAGGGCTGATATTCATCTGTTATGTATTCATATGGCTGTATAAGGTATTAAAATATCAATATTCTACGTCCATGTCTGGCTGGCAGATAGCTTTTTCCCTGAGTCCCTTAAGTGCTCCTCACCATGCCTGAAGCCCATGTGCCCCCAGTTCTCCCCTAGGAGTCCTGTGGCCACCACAAACAACTAGAAGATTAACACCTGATAGAGCAGGAGCCTGGGACTCTGCTTGTGTCTATTTTGAGTGATTCGTGCCCCTGTTGTTTTGTTGCTGAATCTCTTGAATATCACTTCTGGGTATGTTAGAGCATTAAACTGGAGCAAGAAGAATTGAGTCCTAGTCCTCTCTGTTCCATTAGAGATGAATGATCTTGGATAAGTTACTTCACCTCTCTGGCAAATGAAGAGTTTTATAGAGTCTAAATAGTTCAACTGATTTTTAGGGAACACCAACTTGCATCAGATATTTCTACTAAGAAATGGGGATACAAAAAGAAATAGTCCTACCCTGGAGTCGTTCCCATTCTTTTCTGTAAGACAGCCATATGCAGATACATTATAGTAAAACATAGTAAAAGCTTTCAGAGAATTGGAGTCATAGTCATGGGAACCCAGATGATAGAGAATTAGCGCCACCTACAGGGTCAGGGAAGGCTCATTTGATTTGGGTCCTGAAGGAGGAGAAGGATATTCTCAAGAAAACAGAAGGATGAGGTGCAGCAGGATGTGGGATGGGATAGGTATTCCAGGGAGAAGACCAGCATTCACAAATCTCAGAGTTTTAGGAGAGCGTGTATGTATGAGGGATAGTGAGAAGATCAAAGTGGCAAAGATATAAATGATCTCTAAGATCCTTTTAATCAACAAAAATAAACATTCAGAGTTTTAATTAAATTTGCTAATTAAAAATTAGCCTTGGGGCTTCCCTGGTGGCGCAGTGGTTCAGAGTCCGCCTGCCAATGCAGGGGACACGGGTTCGTGCCTCGGTCCGGGAAGATCCCACATGCCGCGGAGCGGCTGGGCCCGTGAGCCATGGCCGCTGAGCCTGCGCGTCAGGAGCCTGTGCTCCGCAACGGGAGAGGCCACAACAGTGAGAGGCCCGCGTACTGCAAAAAAAAAAAAAAAAAAAAAAAAAATTAGCCTTACTCTTTAAGACTAGCTAAATATGTAGCTTAAATTTTTTTGAACTTTTGGTCTATTACTAATGTGCATCATTTCTGCAATGCTTAGGAAATTAAGGCTTAAAATATTTTTAAACTCAAAAACTTTGAATAAGATTTACTTATTAAAACTAGACCAATTTACTTGTATACATTGTGCCTCAACGTACAAGCTAAAATTAAAAATCTCATCCAAATGCATTTATGACTTTCTTAATTTCTTCTTCTTTATTGCCTAATTTAAGATGGTCTCTTCAACTGTTAGTGTTTTTTGTATTTTTCAGGTATGGAAACTGTTCCTTGGTTTCCAAAGAAGATTTCTGACCTGGACCACTGTGCTAACAGAGTTCTGATGTATGGATCCGAACTGGATGCTGACCATCCTGTAAATATTTTAAATAAATATTTTCATGAAAATAATTTAAAGCAAACTAAAAAATTAAGGGTATTATTTTTCTTTTCTGGAGAAAGTGCTTATTCTAGACTAAACAGGATCTTGATTAATCTGGGTTTCAGGAAGTGTTATTAGTCCTTCATGTTGGTGGACTTGAAACCAAGTGACTGAAGAGCATCCAATTTCATTGGCTCCAAAACATCTGTGTCATGCCTGGAATTCGTATCACTAAGAGCTATTCCAAGAATTACACTACAATGAACACCGTATCTGCAGTCGGTTTCTATCAAAATGGGCATGGGCTATTGGAGAGGGGAGTAAAGATAGGAAGGGGAAAATCATCACCCACACTGTCCAGCATAATTGGTTTATTATGCAGTTGATGAATTAGGAAGCTGTTACCTTGGAAAATCATATGGGATACAGTACAGGCATGAGTTGGAGAATTAGTAAGTCTAGAGCATTAGGACTTCTTATGGAGCTCTAGGATCCTAGGAGGGGAGGAGAGAAGAGAGTCAGCAGTAGAGTTGCACAGACCAGGGATTTAATCTAGCTTCTATCACTTATTAGCTGTGTGAATGTGACCATATACTGCCTTAGACAACCCCCAGCCGATCCATCCATTTATTCTATAATATCTTATTGAGTAAGTATTGGAATTAATAATTTGCTGTACCTGCCCTCTGGGAGCTTCCAGTCAAGTTGACAAAGTAAAGCACACACACACACACACATATATATAAACACACATACAAGATTTAAGTATGAAAAGTGTGCTAAGTGGCATGAACAGACTGCTTTGAGATATACACAAGAGAGTAAACACTTCTAGCTGAAGAGGTCAGAGAAAGGCAACCTTGTTAACTTGGCCTTAAAGAATTTTGGCAGGAAAGAGATGGAGAGGAAGGACAGTTCATTGCAAAATGAGCAAAGGTTCAGAGG
Source organism: Monodon monoceros (assembly GCF_005190385.1). Lineage (NCBI taxonomy): Eukaryota > Metazoa > Chordata > Mammalia > Artiodactyla > Monodontidae > Monodon > Monodon monoceros. The sequence continues at coordinate 69,834,527 of NW_021703784.1, read as the reverse complement.
CAAGAAAATCTGGGGCATGTTTACAGAAAGGTGTGTAAATCAGTTTTACTGACCTACTACCAAGTCCTGCTGATTTTCACCTCCAAGATATTTCTTTGATTTGTTCCTTGTTTATTCTTACTACCACATCCCTTAACTGGTCTTCCTGCCTCCAGCCTTGCCACCTCAAACTGTCCTCATAGTCACTAGAACAATCTAAAGCCTCAGTATAACCGTTATCCCTCTTGTGCCTAAAAATCACCAATGGTACCTCAGTACAGATCTAAGAAAATTGAAAACATAAGCCCACGCAAAAACTTGTACACAAATGTTCATAGAAGCATTATTCATAGTAGCAAAAAAGTGGAAACAACCCAAATATCCATCCACTGGTGAATGGATAAGTAAAGCATGGTATGTCCCCAACATGGATATTAATGGCCATAAAAAAGCATGAATTACTCAACATGCTACAACAGGGGTGAACCTTGAAAACACTGTGATAGTGAAAGAAGCCAGTCACAAAAGGCCATACATTGTGTGATTTCTTTTACATGAAATATCCAGAAGCGGCAAATTCATAGCAACAGGAAGCAGATTACTGTTTGCCAGGGCTGGGGGTGAGGGAAAATGAGGATAGACTGCGAATGAGTAGGGTGTTTTTTTTCAGTGTGATAAAATGTTCTGAAATTATGGTGGAGGTGGTTGCACAACACTGTGAATATCCTAAACCCCCCTAAATTGTACACTTTAAAATGTCAGTTTTAAGGTATGTGAGTTATATCTTGATAAAGCTGTTATTTTTTTTTTTTTAAAAAAAACCCAATGGCTTCCAATTACCCCAAGACTAAAATCCAAGCTCTCAAACAGACCTTTACTAGCAGACCCATAACTAGTCTTCACCGTGCTCCACCTCACTCTCCAGGCTCCAGCAACATTGGATTACCTGTACTTTCTTAGGTGCAACATGCTGTTTTTCATTTCTGCGCTGTCCTTGGTGCTGTGCTTTCTGTCCTTCTCCCCCTGGCTCTCTCCACTCCTCTTTTAGCTTAGGAGTCATTGCTAGGGACCCTTTCCTGACCCCCACTACCCTCTTCGCATACTCTGTATTGTGAGTTTCTTTTTGAGTTCAAGTGGTATTTTGTGCCTGTCTGTAATAAGGCACTTACCATATTGTTTCAAAATAATTGGTTAAAGTAAACTCCTTGAAGACCCAGATTGTGCTGTGTTTCTCTGAATTTCAGCACAAGGCCAGGTGCATAGTAGGGACTTGTAAATCTGTGTTAAACACTCAAGTCTCATTCTTTCCTTTCAAGTGTCCTCCCCTTCTTTCCTATTTTGTATTATTGGCTATTTCCTCCTAAGATTTGCTTTTTGATGCCTTATTTTGTCTATTTTTTTCTTAAATATTTTTCATAGGTATAAATTCTAGTGTTACTATCTCTTCTATCTTTTTATCATTAATTGCTTCTACAAATGATTAATATGTCTACATTTTGCAATAAAATCTGAAGCTAGATTCAGTTGCCATGATTTTAAATATTAGTAATTACTACTTTGTTACTAATTACAGGAAAATATAACTGAAGATGTAGTCAAATGATTAAGAAAAAACTCACCCTTGGAAAAGAGCCATGTATTTTAACTAGGGTGGTGCTTTTCTTTTTCCTCAAACTATTTTATTTTTGTAGCTACTGTAGTATTTTTGTATCTATAGTATCTTTTATCTTTGCAGCCACTATCGTATGAATCTGTCATATAATGCTGACTTTAAAAGAAAAATGATCATAAATTTCTAAACAGTGCTTGCTCAAAATAACAGTTATATAGCTCTTCAATATAGTCACTTGAATAATAATGAAATGTTTTCTAAATCATTTGTTAAGTATTTTTTAGTATGCATATTTAAAAACTTTTCTTTAATTATCAGGGCTTCAAAGACAATGTCTATCGTAAAAGACGAAAGTATTTTGCAGACTTGGCTATGAACTATAAACAGTAAGTGTACTATAAAAATAACTTATTCAACTTTGAACTAATGAAATAAATGGAGTAAATTATGCCTATATAGTAAATAGAAAACAAGATACGTGCTACTGTTTATTGGATGCTAATTCAAGATAACTTCTCTTTATCTCATTAGTGGAGACCCCATTCCTAACGTTGAATTCACTGAGGAGGAGATTAAGACCTGGGGAACTGTGTTCCGAGAGCTCAACAAACTTTACCCAACCCATGCCTGCAGAGAGTATCTCAAAAACTTACCTTTGCTTTCTAAATACTGTGGATACCGGGAAGATAATATCCCACAATTGGAAGATGTCTCAAACTTTTTAAAAGGTAATGAAATGATTAATTTTTTGTAAGGTGAATATTGAACTCCATTTCAATCACAATAGAATTTTTAACAGAGGACTAAAGTCCAGTTATTTGGGAGGTCAGAATTTTTCTGTATTCTGTCCTGGCAATTCTCCAGGCACCACATGTGAAGAGGGACATTCATAACCTGGAGCAAATGTAGAGGAAAGTGAGCAGAATTGTAAGAGGATTGGAAAATGTATCATATAAATAAAATTTGAAGGATTCTCAGGGTTTTTAACCTGGAAATTTAGGGGACTTTATAGATTTATTTAAATATTTGAAGGTCATCTTATGTTATAGAGGGATTCCTATGTGGTTCTGAAGTAAAGGACAGTCGGATAGAAACAGCAAACTTTTATTTCGAAACGGACAAGATCCTGTTAAAAGAGCCATTTGAAAATGGGACAGGCTCATGAGATGGTTAGTTCCACATCCATGGAGATGTTCATACAAAAGTTCCACACCCACTAGAGGGATGTGATAGAGGAGATTCAAGCACCTTCGGGAAGGTTGGAGTAAATGATCGCTGAAGCCCCTTTCCACACTAAGATTCTTTCGTTTTCCCAAAGAAGAAGATGTGTTAGTAGAAGCATAAACAAAGACTAAGGACAAGTTTTCTCCTTTTAGTTCATCATGCTTACTTGGTCCAGGCTTCCTTATTTTTTCTCACTAGTATAGGAAGTAAAAGGATCAGTGATCTCCAGGATCTACAATATGTAAGAAAAATAAATATCCCCCTTTGATCTCAGCAGATTAGAACCTTAGGGAAAAAAATAGGCATTATGTTTTTGACCCAAAGGGAGTTTATCTTATTTCCATCATATCTGAAATTACTATCTTTGAATTTATTATATAGACTGTTATAAAAATATACATATTTATTCAACTCCATAATTCTCATTCCTCAACCACTATACACAAAACTAAGAACTAAACAGGAGAGGGCAATATAGTTTTTACAAGGGAAGAACTCATATAAGTGGTTCCTACAAAAACTAGATTTAAAAAAAATAGTGATTAAGAATGGCAGAGAACCAAAGCACATGACCTTGTGTGACTTAACAAAGATGGACTAGCATATGCTACAGAAGTTGTTATCAAATCACACTTGCATGAGATCTGGAGGCAATAGTTTGTTATAGATGTGAAACTGAAAGCTGATCACTTGGGGTCTGGAGCTTGAGCAGGCTGCAGAGCTTGTTGCTAAAGGTGTTTCAAGGGAACGTGTCAAAGAGAGAAACCAATATTAAAAGACAGTTCAAACAAAACATGAGTTGGAAGGGGCTACCTGCCCTGGCAAATATGGTGGCCACTAGACAACCGTGGTTGTTTAAATAATTTAAATGAATGTAGGGACTTCCCGGTGGTCCAGTGGTTAAGACTCTGCCTTCCAATGCAGAGGGCATGGGTTCCATCCCTGGTTGGGGAACTGAGATCCCACATGCTGCGTGGTGCGGCCAAAAATAAATAAATAAATAAAATAAAGTTAAAAAAAATAAAATGAATGTAAATCAAAATGTTAGTTCCCCAGCCACATTAGCCACATTTCAAGGGCTCAATAGCCACACGTGGCTAGTGGCTAGCAATAGGCTAGATGTTGAACATTTCCATCTTTGTGAAAAATTCTTTTGCCCATCGGAGTGGGAGAATCCAAGTACAAAGCATTGGGGTGGAACTGGAATTACCAGAGTGTGAGAGTTTGAAATGAAGGACAAGATCAGAGCTTATAGAGGTCCCCAGAGCCACTGCAGCCTAGTGGAAGGTGACTTTTACGGTGGGCATGCAGACTCAGGTATTGGGGAATGAAAGAGCACCATCCAGTTGAGATAACATAAAGAAACAATAAGAGGTAGTACTGGCTAAAAATGACGTAGTTTCAAAAATGGTTCTGATCTAAATTAATAGATCTTGTTAGTGAGTTTTTTTTAAAAAAGAAAAGTAAGATTGTCTATTCTAGTGAAGATTTTCTCCTTTGCTTTGCAGAGCGCACAGGTTTTTCCATCCGTCCTGTGGCTGGTTACTTATCACCAAGAGATTTCTTATCAGGTTTAGCCTTCCGAGTTTTTCACTGCACACAGTATGTGAGACACAGTTCAGATCCCCTCTATACCCCAGAGCCGTAAGTACTTCTACTGCAGCATCCATCCATCGATATGGTACCTACGTCATGATTTTTTGTGAGGATCAAGCGAATTAGCACATGTAAAGCATTTTGAATGGTGCCTGGCATGTAATACATGTTCCATGCTCTATACATGTTAACCATTATTATTACCATTGTTAATTGACAACCTATTAGGTGCCAAGTGCTGTCCTAAGCATAGGGGATGTAAGACTGAAAAAAATCAAAGTTTCCTGCCTTCATAGAGCTTATATTCCAATGGGAGATATAGATAATAAACAAACAAGTAAATATATATATATATAAAATTCAGATGGTTATAAGTGCCATGGAAAAAAATAAAGTAGGGAAAAGGGACAGAGTTGTGTGTGGGTGGTTGTTTCTATTTTGAAAAGGGTGATCAGAAAAGGACTGACTGAGAAGGTCACATTTGAGTAGAGACCTGGTTTGGGGGTTGGGGGGTTGACATGTGGATGTCTGTGCGTATTTGTATGAACTTATGTATGTGTGTTTGTGAGTGGCCAAGGTTTTGTACCAAAATAGTTTCTTTACTGTAATAGTGTCCTTTGTGGTCCATTTCCAAAGTAATACCACCTGATTAATTTGAATAAAAGTAAGATCAGGTTTTGATTTGATTGAATGGTTGATTATGCATTTATGTTAAATGTCACAGTGTGACAACTTGTACCTCTTTTTCAGAGATACCTGCCATGAACTCTTGGGTCATGTCCCCCTTTTGGCTGAACCCAGTTTTGCTCAGTTCTCCCAAGAAATTGGCCTGGCTTCTCTTGGAGCTTCAGAAGAGGCTGTTCAAAAACTGGCAACGGTATAAATCTGGAAATAGCTGTATGGATCAGTAATCTTTAACTGGGGTGGGATGTGGGTATTTGTGTAGTTTAAAAGTACCTACTCAAGATGAGCATTAGAAAATTTGTCTTTGCTCATATTTAATTTAAATAATTTAAAAAAACATTAAAGGAAGATGTAAAAATTTAAGGCTTATCCAAAGAAGACCTGAGCTTTAAAAAAAAAAAAAAAGGCAGAGAGACAGAGAACACTAGAATACAATAATGTTAACAGTTGGTATACCTTCTTTTTTTAGTAAAAATGATAGGTTCCTTAAAAATGATGCTAAAAATATTTTTGAGCACTAGGTACAAAACATGCTGGAAATAGAAAGATGAATAAGGCCTGGTTCCCACCTTCAAGGAACTTATACACAGACACTTACGTTAGAATGAAAGGAGGTCTGTAGAGAAGCTCAGGCAGGGTGCTCTGGGAGTGCAGAGAACTGCCTGTGGAAGGTTTCATGGAAGATGAACATCTGGACCAGCCCTGGGAAGATGAGTAATGTTTTCACCTGCCAGGAAAAGAAGGAAGAGCATCTCAGGATGAGGACACACAAGGAAAGACGGGAGGTGCTTGGTGTATCTGAGGAAATGACAAGAAGCTGGAGCAGAGTGTGTGAGGTTTGGGGAGGTGGTGTGAAATAGGCTAGATGGTTAGAACAGTGCTCTCAAATTGTGGTTTGGGGACCCCACAGGGTCCTTGAGTAAAAGATCCATTCAAAATGCAGAGTGAATTTTAATGTGAGAGACAGAGTTCATTGATATGGTTTCAGATTCCACATTACAGCTGTACTTTAAGAAATTACCACTTGTTGAGTTTTGATGTTGTGTCAAAGAAGAATAGCCACAATTATCTGAGAAGGCTATTACAATATTCAGCCATCTTCCAACTACTTATCTGTTTGAGGCTGACTTCTCTCCACATACTTGAACCAAAACAACCTATTGTGACAGGTTTAATACAGAAGCAGATGTGAGAATCCATCTGTTTTCCAGCCAGACATTAAATAATATCAATCCGGACACTAAAAAGATTTGTGACAATATAAAACAATGCAACTTTTCTCACCGTTTTTTTCTTTCTTTTTTTTTTTTTGCGGTACGCGGGCCCCTCACTGCTGTGGCCTCTCCCGTTGCGGAGCACAGGCTCCGGACACGCAGGCCCAGTGACCACGGCCCACGGGCCCAGCCGCTCCACGGCACGTGGGATTCTCCTGGACCGGGGCACAAACCCGCGTCCCCTGCATTGGCAGGTGGACTCCCAACCACTGCGCCACCAGGGAAGCCCTCTCACCGTTTTTTGTACAATATAGTTACTTTTGATTAAAATGTTATTTGTGTTACCATAAAATGGTTTATTATAATTTTAACATTAATTAGTAAACATTTAAATTTTTCTCAGTTTACATTTTTAATATGGTAAATATAGCTAGCTCTGTCCCACATAAACAAAAGGTCTTTGGGTCCTCAGTAATTTAAAAAATATATTTATTTATTTATTTACTTATTTATTTTGGCGGTGTTGGGTCTTAGTTGCCACACACGGGATCTTCATTTCGCCATGTGGGATCTTTAGTTGCGGCATGCGGACTTCTTAGTTGAGGCATGCATGCAGGATCTAGTTCCCCTACCAGGGATCAAACCCGGGCCCCTGCATTGAGAGTGTGGAGTCTTACCCACTGGACCACCAGGGAAGTCCCTCCTCAGTAATTTTTAAGAGTATATAAGAGTTCTGGGAACAAAAGTTTGAGAAGTCTGGTTTGGAACGAGGCCAGATTGTAGAAATACTTGTGAGCTATCCTGGAGGTCTTGGATTTTATTCCAGGGTACTTTGGGTCAGTGACTAAGAGTTGTAATTTGTTTTAAATTGAGTCCTTCAGGATGTGAAAGTAATACTGATGTCCTTTTGCAGTGCTACTTCTTCACTGTGGAGTTTGGTCTATGTAAACAAGAGGGGCAGCTAAGAGTCTTCGGTGCTGGCTTACTTTCTTCCATCAGTGAACTCAAAGTAAGAGCTGTAAATCTTTGCACATAACCATATTCACTTAATGTAATTGATATGACCTGAAATAGTTTCTGGATTTTAATTTATTTATTTTTATTATTTATTTATTTATTATTCTTGGCTGCCTTGGGTCTTTGTTGCTGCGCGTGGGCTTTCTCTAGTTGTGGCGAGTGGGGGCTACTCTTTGTTGTGGTACGCAGGCTTCTCATTGTGGTGGCTTCTCTTGTTGTGGAACACAGGCTCTAGGTGCGTGGGCTTTAGTAGTTGTGGCACGCAGGCTCTAGAGCGCAGGCTCAGTAGTTGTGGTGTACGGGCTTAGTTGCTCTGCAGCGTGTGGGATCTTCCCAGACCAGGGCTTGAACCCATGTCCCCTGCATTGGCAGGTGGGTTCTTAACCACTGTGCCACCAGGGAAGCCCTAGTTTCTGGATCTCAATAAGAGCTACCTGTGGAAAATACTTGGGGTGGCAGTAAACATTACCTAAGAGGCATTTTTCTCTATTTCCTAAGTTTTCTGAATATAGATAACTATTCAGAATATAGTTATATCTTTTAAATAAAAATGTATTTTAAAACAAAGTCTTGCTGTTTCCTCACCATTTTTGGTGTGCTAGCAACAACTTCAGCAATTTCTAGGGAATTCTTTGAGATGTATTATTTATCCAATAAAGGAATGAACTTATGTTTGTTGAGTGGTGGATGTGCATGAAATATTGTCCAAGGTACAGTCTTTCTCTCAAGGAGCCTACCACCTGCTGGTGGGTACAAGTCATGTATAAGAATAACTAGTGCAGGGTAGAAAGCAGATGCCATAATGCAGGAATAAATAAATAAAGATCCTTGGGTACCTCCTAAATGGAGAAGAGTGTTAGAACAATGGAGTGGTCTTGGGGCATTTATAGGGATAGCAAACCATTTGTTTTGCTGGCTCTGGCAGTTGTGTGTAGAATGTGATCATGAAAATAGATAGTATCCTTTGATTCACTGACTCTTCATCCTCTAGCACGCACTTTCTGGACATGCCAAAGTAAAGCCCTTTGATCCTAAGATTACCTGCAAACAGGAGTGTCTCATCACAACTTTTCAGGATGTCTACTTTGTATCTGAAAGCTTTGAAGATGCAAAGGAGAAGATGAGGTAAAGTATATCTTCCTCATGCCTTAATTTTCCTCTGCAAAAGATAGGTCCAATAATGGTAACAAGTCACAGAAGTAAGCAGCTGGATAATTAGAAGCCCACTAGGCACCTTTTGCCTGTAACACATCTCTCTTTCACAGTAAATATTTAGGGTGTGTTGTTTATAATGATGTTCAGTGTTGCAAATATAAATCAGATACACTGAGAAATTGGTTACTTCCTATTCCTTCCTATCAGAGAGTTTATAATCTAATAGGAAAAATAAACTGTATGCAAATTACTATATAGCAACTAGGAAGCCTTAAAGAGATACAGATGAAACACTGTTCTGCATTTTATTCAGGAGCAGTTCATTCCAGCTAGGGGAACAGGGAAAGCCTAATGGCATTTGAGAAAGGACTTGAAGAATACACAAGATTTAGATATGTTAATTTTTAGACTAACGGACAGTATTTGGTTTGTTATCATTTTCTCCCTAGAAACTGATTGCCTCATATTTTTTTTCTTAAATAGAGAATTTACCAAAACAATCAGGCGTCCATTTGGAGTGAAGTATAATCCGTATACACGGAGTATTCAGATCTTGAAGGACACCAAGAGCATAACCAGTGCCATGAATGAGCTGCAGCATGAGCTTGATGTTGTCAGTGATGCCCTTGCTAAAGTCAGCAGGCAGCTGAGCATCTTGACAGTTGCCAGTCCTAATCCCGAAAGCATCTGAGCATTCAGAGGCCTGTGGGCCAACTGTTGCTTTGCTTGATGACCTGGTTGTGGAGGAACAGCAGCCAAACAATCTTCTCTATTCCCATTCCTTAATGGACCATTAGTCTTTGAAAATGTGTACCTGGATACTCTAGCCACTACTTTTTTTTTTCTTTTGGTAACAGCTTTAGTGAAGTATAGCCTAATTTTATTTCCCCCAGTTCTTGAGTAAAATGACTTCGATGATCACTTACAATACCTTGGTGGTTATTATGGAACTGATCCATATTGTTACTTAAGATTCTCTTATTTCTACAATAGCTTACTTATAACTGAATTTGTGCCAAGCTTGGGCACATTCACATGCCCAAATTTAATAGGGGATCAGCTGTCTCTGCTGCTAGCCTGAGCAAAAGCAGAGAGGCCTTTGCATATGAAACATACCTGGTAAAGAGCAAATAGTCTATTTTCAAGTGTAGTGTCTTGTAGGGAAAAAGGAGTATCTAAGTCTAGAAAGGTTGATTGGAGTATAATCCTTAAGTCCAGGTGAAGAATTTGTGACTTTATTTTGAAGGCACTAGGGAGCCCCTGCCCGAGTGACCATCCTCCTTGAAACTCTTTTCTTTCTGTGGCATTGCATATGTTTTACATTATCTGTCCTACTCAAGAGGCCAAAGGGAACTTGCAAGGCCCTGAACTCTGACATGCAGCCCCAGAGAATATCCTCAGGTTAGCAGGAGACAGTGTTGTCAAAGGGAGAGTTCAAACTGAGACAGATGAGAAGCGTGCAAAGTTTAAGTTGGAAAAGCAGTGCCAAGTACTTTATTTCCAAGGTATAAGGTGAGACCATAAATAGGAAGGTCAGGCGTGACAGTCGAGTGTGGGGAAATGGGGAGGAGATGGTGTAAGAAAAGTCAAGAAGAGCATTTTAGGACTGACACTGTAATAATGAAGGCTGCAAGCACTGGCTTTTATGTGGTGTCAGCGGTGTAGTACAGGGAGCAGGCTTGGTATAAAGCAGTAAAGCTGGAATCCCCAGGATAGGCTTGTGTCTCTTCAGTTTGCTCCTTTCCTCCCCCCACCCACTAAAGGAAGACTTTCCTCAAGTTTCTGTCTTTAGCCCTCTTCTCTCTCTGTTCACGGGAGATGTCATCCGTGTCCATGACTTTCTTATTTCATATGTCTCCCATATTTGCAATTCTAACCCTGACATCTGTCTTGAGTTTTTGCCTCTTACATCCAGCTGCCTGCCAGATATTTCCATCTAGATGTCCCATGAATTAGGCCAATGTTGTGTAACTTCTTGTGGCACCATTCATTAGAATGAAATGGGGTTGTGCAACATGGCAGCCCTGCCAAATATCTTAAACTCTATAGGTCCGAAAAGAAACTCAGAATCACCAGAATTTTGTGCCCCATCAGTTTCCTCTCCCAGTGATCTCATTTCTATTGATTGTATTAAGGGTCATATTTTCAGCCAATTTCCCATTCTTAATCAGCTATTTAAAGACTGTGTCCTTAATTTTTTCACATTAATAGTCAAATTGAATACCATTTAACATGTTTTATTTCAACAGACAACTAGATATTTTAATCCTTTTTAGGCCTCAAAGGAAATTATTTTAAAAACTCTTAAAAATTTATTTCATTTTATGTTATACAAGGAAATAGAATTAGGAAGAATAATTCATGCTACTTCAGATTTTTACATTACTTATAAATTTTAATAGCTGATCAACTGTTAAGTATACCTTTGATAGTACTAGATCTAAGTCAGCTTTGAAATTCGAAATATTGGTTAGGTCGTTTATAGTTAGTGTATTTGGTTGCAAGGAAATCTATGAAGCAAACTATGATAGATAGCAAATAACAACAAATCATGCATACTGTATCTGGTTTGGTTATTTTCATACAACTTTGATCATTGCAAAGAATCGTAGTTATTGAATTTTTAAATGATGGTATTTCAAATCACTCTGTGACAAAAGCACACTAAAGTAAATGTTAAAGACACAACGATTATAATTCACATCTTCAGAATAATGGAAATATTTAATGATTGGTTTCAGTTCTTTCTTCTAACCTCTGAATTTATGATATTTGGTAAATGAGGAGTTCTGAGAGTCTTAGAGTTTTCATGCATTTTAAATATATTTCTTCAAATATATGAGAACAGAATTGAACCAAAAGTGTGGTTCATAATTCTTAATCGGTGAGTTATTACTCAGAGACATAGATGGTATGTTCCTGACTTTTTGAAGAATGCTCCAAAATCTGGTTGTCAGTTGCCTGTATTTCTTAATCTGCCAATTCTGTCATTTGGAGTTATACAGTGGTTATGACACACCAAAGTGTACAGAATTATAGTTCATTATTAAATTGCCTTCCAAACTGAAAAAATTAAAAATCCTGGAATTGTCTAAAGGAACACATAATAGAGTTCATATATTAATTTCTAGGAAATGTATAAAGATACTGTGGTCTTATTTCAGTTCGTCTTTATTTTACTATATGATATACACTTATGACTTGCAAGTTTGTTATTCAACTGGATAATAAAAGGACACAAAATTCATGTTCTCACTAAGCATTTTTTTTGTCAAATGTATGTTAAAAACTGATTTAAATGTATATTAGCAATTTCATTAGTTTCAGAAATCTGTAAGTTCCTTATACTTCTTTAAAAAGCCTACAAATATGTGATGTAAGGGGAGCCAAACACACCTGGAAGCTAGAAACCACTTTTTGGAATTCTTGATAAAGTCTCAGTCTCATGTTCCTCATCTGTAAAGTGAGCTAAATCTACTTTACTGGGTTACTGTAAGAATTATGTTGTGAGAGGACTTGTAAAAAGAAACATTAGCCATATGTAAAGAATCATTAATCTCCTAATCAGAGATCCCCATAGCTTCTGGATGATTTTTATCTTCCTTTAGAGGGAATTAACTTTTGCGTCGAGCAGATAGCATATAATGGCAGGGGAAGCTCACCTTAGTCCTAGCAGGGATTAAGCCAACTTGAAGCTGCGTTTCAGTCTTTGTGAGGGCTGGTTTATTTCCAGTTCACCTCTACTCTGACGGTGCAGCCCTTTAGGGATCTCAAAGGAAAGCTACATGTGTGTACCAGGGCTTCTCCTTGGGGACCCTGGACTCCTACTTTTCTTTACTCTCATTCCACCCCACCTCCCGACACCATAAAATTGCTAAAAGTACTGTTCAGTTTCTCAGCTTCTCAGCTGCTGCTTTCAGCCCAGTTTCTTAGCCTCCAAGTCACTGCTTGCTAATTAGCAAATGCTTCAAGCAGAAAAGTAGTGCCAAATATAATCTCTCAGCTTTTAGATCTTGGCCCTCCAAGTTCTGGCTGCTTTGATAGCTCTCCGATGACTTGAAACGGATTTTAAAAATATTTTCCCCCAGTTTTTCTAATTGTTTTTGGTGAGAGAACTGGTCTGTAGCTAGCTAATCTGCCTTTATTTAAAGTGGAAATCTGACCTTGGAGTAACTCATTTAACTTCTTTGAGCCTCAGTTTTCTCATCTATAAAATAACGATTCCAACAATACTTATCATACCAGTAATATTGAGAGGATCAAATAAGATCATCTAAAAGAAAAAATTTCCTAACCTGTATAGTATAGACAGATACTCTGTATACTTGAAATACTTTATATTTTCCTCTTATGGGGAGACAAATCACCTGAAAGTGATACCAATTTAAATCTAGCTCCATTCAAGAACTGCAACTCAACCAAGCTGCTAATGGGAAGAGCTAGTCAGTGGTACGTACATAGGTGAAATCGTAGCTGCATTTCAACACATCTCAACACTTGCAAGGAATTGTATTATGGGATATAACATAATAATATAACTGTAAGTTAAATTACAGTTAATATAAATTGATGAATGTATATTCAAGGGATGAAATTGGGAAAAAACTGTATCCTTCCAGACCCTCTCTCTATGAAAACTGACTCTGGGTAGTTCCTTCTTGCCCCTTTGGATGAAATCTCAGGTCCCTGTCTTGAATTTTCTGCTCACTCTAAGTCCTTAGCTTCTAATCTCCCTCTCCACCCCCCACCCCATTTCAGTATTTTCAAATTCCAGTGCTCTGTAAAAGTTCAAAACATTAGAGTTTAAGGTTAAAGTTTTTCTTCTTCTCTAGAACTGAGAAAGGAAGAGGTGTGCTTTGTGTCTTTATTTTCTTGCTCCTTTTTTCTTACAAGGATGCCTCTGGCTTCGCCAGGGTTTGGGAATGGTGGTGGGGAGGAGAGGTAAGGAGTAGGAAATTCTTTCTGGTCTGATACTGTTGTGAGTTGGCATATGTGCTTTCTGTACTTGGTAAGTAATTAATGCTGACTCATTCTCTGTGGGTGTTTTGAAACACCTTCCCGCTTCTTATTTCTTGGGATCTCTTGATGTGGGTAAACATACCTCTCTGACTGGGCTGTTGAATTCATCTCGCTCAGCCTCTAGGAATCTAGTAGTCAACTCTCCTGTGGGTGTCCCTTCAGCTCTCCAGAAATTCCCTTGGACTGGGTCTAAAACTGTCCCCTGGCCAATTTGCTCATGCTTGGGAAACACTCACATGGGACATACTCAGACATTCTTTGTCTTAAAAAAGACATAAAAGACCTCTGGGCATGAAAGACCTCTCCAAAGCATCAATCTCTTTGCTGAACTCTCAGAGCAGTTATCTGGCCACAGGCCATTGGACGTTTCTCAGCACGAACTGGACAGCAACCTGCCCGGCCCCAATCTGGAGGGATACATGCCAAGCTCTCTTAGTGGCCCTGCTGACGCATGCCTTTCCTTAGACACGAGATGGGCAAGACTCACAGCACATTGATAACTACCGCCACACATCCTATCAGAATTCTCTCTCAGCCTCTCCAACCTCTTTCATAGCCTGGGAGCCATACACTGATTTCTAGACACCTCATTCACAGGTTCTGCTTTGGTGGTTTTGTACCTCACTTTATTATGTGGGAGGTATTGGCACTTAATACCTTAGGGTCTTAGCCAAAATGGAGATGGGAAGGGTCCCATTTTTACACTATCACACATGCTTAAAAGGAATGGTCAGGCAAGAGGGATGAGATATGGGAACATATGTATATGTATAACTGATTCACTTTGTTATAAAGCAGAAACTAACACACCATTGTAAAGCAATTATACTCCAATAAAGATGTTAAAAAAAATGGTCAGAATAAAAAAGGCCACTCATAAAACAGTCAGCAAACAGTATAGTTTTTGCACATCAAGTTCTCTTGAGAATGAAGAGCTGCTTTGCCTTTCTAAAGTTTGCATGTTTATTAGCATGGTCCTCCCTGTTCTCAAGATGCCACAGGCTGGAGAGGTAAAGGTGAGGTGCTGCCCTTAAGTGGTCTTAAGGCAGAAACACCAAGGAGTGGGTGGAGTGGAAGAATGGGAAGGACTGTAAGAGCTCAGGGAGACACTTCTCAGGGCCTCCAGGCATAAACGGTGATGAGTACTGGAGGCTTGTGTCAGTAGAAGGGTCAAGAACTACTGAATATGGATTATCTTCTTTAATGTGACCCCATTTGTACCCACAGATAATGTGTGGCTTGGAAAATGTGGGTTATGTACAAAAAGTACAAAAAAGAAAATAAAAATGACCTGTAATCCACCACCCAGCGTGTGCGTGTGTGTGTAAAATTGGTATAATATTTACTTTAATGACATATCATGAATATTTCCCTTATTTATTATCTTCCAGAACATGTTTTTAATGGCAGCCTAGTATTCAATTGCATGGCTATATAATTTAATCAATCTGATTTTGGATTTTAAGGTAGTTTCTAAGTTCTTTACTATTATATGTAACCCCATAATGAATAACTTGCAGTCTAAGGGTTTGTGCATAGTTCCATTTTTTTTTCTTGTGATAGAGGAATAGAAGTGGAATTACTAGCTAAATATCTAAGTATCTATTTTCATATTCCTAATATGCTTTGCCACATTTTCCTTCAGAAAAATTGTGCTTATTTAGCTCCTACCGGTAGTGTATGAGGGTGTCTGATAAAAGCCATTTTATATGAAAATTTTTGGTGGGTGAAAATTATCCAGTTATTATATCCAAGTTATTACCTTGATGATCGGAATCCGGGCCAGGGCCATGCTGGGAGCGCTGAGGGTTAGAAGGCCGCCCCGGGAAGGAGTCAGTGAGAACCAGCCTCCTTAGTTGTGTCGGGGTGTGTGTTCTCGCTCCGTGCCAGGCGCTGAGGGCGACGGCAACGATGCAAGACACTACACTCGCCCACCAGGAAGCTCCCTCCGATTTCGCAAACTGCACACCAAAGCGGGCCCAAAGACAGTTCGCCCTAAGACACTGGGTCAGGACCCTTTCCACCCCCTCCCAGGCTCAAGTTCTTCCCCATCAAAGGGTGATGCAATCCCCGTCCTGTCAGCCATTCTGGGCTGTCGTGGGACTGTAACCTGAGGGAGCTTTGTGAACTTTTGAGCGTAGTGCACTCGTATAGAATTTTCACTCGAAACAAGGAGTTTGAGGGGAGGAGGGAAAGAGAGGCAGAGCGTCCCAGCGAGACCGGAGGCCGCGGGCGGAGACGCTCAGAGCGCGCCGGGACTGGGTGACTGGGAGGCGGCTCCGTGAGATACTTTTTCTCTCCCGCGGGCGCCAGGTTAGCTGCAGCAAGAGGGAGCGGTCCGCGGCCCCGCCCACTGCGCGGCCCCCCTTCCAACCACAGACCCTTCCCAGTGCCGGCCCCACACCCAAGTCACCAATCCCTCCCCAGGCCGGCCCGTCCCTTGGCAAGCCTCTCCCCAGGCGGGCCCCGCCCCCGCTCCGCCCCCGCGCCTGCCCCACACCTCAGTCACCAATCCCTCCCCCGTGCCCGCCCCTCCCCCTGAGAGCCCGCCCCCGCGCCAGCCACCCCCCCACCCCGCCACCGGAAGTGCCGTCGGAGCGTTCCAGCATGGAGCGCGAGCCGAGCGCCACGGCAGCCGCCCCTGCTGCGGCCGCGCTCTTCTCCTGGGTACGTGACTCCGCCTCCGGGCCGTGGCCGCTGGGACTGAGGGGCGCACAGACGCTGGGAGCCCCCGGCCTCGGCGTGGGCGGTCCTGGGGCCAGGCAGCCGAGGTCCGAGAGGCGCTCCTGGTTGGAGGATCCTGGGCTGGGGGCTGAGGAGGAGAGGGCGGGAGGGAAGGGTTTTCATGGGGTGACTTAAGGGCTTCTGGCTTGTGGGGTCCAGACCGGAGGGGCGGCGGCGCAGTGGGAAGAACCTGCCTCCAGGACAGAGCGTCTGGGTCCGCGACAGACTTCAGGCCCGGATAGCGCCGGGAGAGGCGGAGCGGAGGGCTCTGTGGAGAGAGGATCTCCCCGTCCCAGAGCCCCGTGGGGCCACCTGTGCCCTTCACCCTCCCATTGCCAGGAGGATGAAGGCCTTTCCCCAGCCCCACCCCAGCCTGGCCGGAGCAGCCTTTGGTGTGGGGCCGGCGGTGTTGGGCTGTGCACAAGGCGGAGACCCTGCATAGTTACTGATACTCGGCTGTGACTGGGTCTTGCCTGCACGGAGGGTGTGGGAGTCTGCGCTGGTGTTGGTTTGACGGGAGCACTGAGAGACAGGGTCATCTTTATGTGTCGTGGCTGGAAGAGAGGAGAGTCTGTGCACAGGAGTGTGTGGCAGGCAGCCGACCAGATGCACGGGAACAAACATAGTGTCTTGTAGTTCTTCATAGCACATGCTTGTAATGAGACGTATAACTTGTTAATGTCGGTCTCCTTGGCCAGAATGTAGGCGTCATGAGGGTGGGTGCCGTGCATGTCTTGCACGGTGCCTGGCTTGTGCCTGGCGCATTGTAAGGTGCTCAGTACATATTTGTTGACTAATGGATGAATGAGTACCTGTTGTGTGCCGAGCTATGTGCTGGTCTTTTGGGAACAACAAAAGAGTGAAAGACTTCCAGCTCTCGTGTTGGGGGCGGTGGGGGGAAGAGAATAAGACCTTTACTGCTGTTACAACCAGTATGTATAGACTAATTTACAAAATGGCAATTATCAGTACCAGGCAGCATTTACTGAGTGCAAGACTGCTGCAGACCGGCAGAAGGGAGAGCGTGGTGTGGCCCGAGGTGGTCTAGCTGTGTCTTTGGGGTGGCACTGGAGCTGGGGGTGGAATTAGGGATTGAATGTGTGCCTGGGTGGGTGCTTATCCCACCCAGGCCAGGGACTGGGGTCTGTGTAGACAGAGGAAACATCTGACAGAAAAAGCCTTCCATATATGGCCTTGTCAGTACTGAAGCAAAAATACTGTTGAACCTAACTTCGTTGCTGTGCTTGGAGGCTTGCTGGTATTTTCTTCCTGCGGCATTATCTGTGTGGAGGGGTGTATTAGTTTGTAGGGCTGCCATAACAAAATACCACAGACTGGGAGGCTCCAACAATGGAAATTTATTTTCTCGCAGTTCTGGAGGGTAGAAGTCCAAGATCAAGGTGTCAGCAGGTTTAGTTTCATCTGGGGCCTCTTTGGCTTATAGATGGCCTCCTTCTTGCTGTGTCCTCATGTGGCTTTTTCTGTGGGTGGGAGCATTCATGTGTTTCTTCTTATAAGGATACCAGTCATATTGGATTAGGGTCCCATCCTTATGACCTCATGGAAGCTTAACTACCTTTTTAAAGGCCGTATCTCTGAAAACAGTCACAGTCTGAGGTACTGGACATTAGGGTTTCAACAAATGAATTTCAGCGGAACACAATTCAGTTCATAACAAGGGGATTTACCTTTTTGGATGGGTGTGTGTGTGTGTGTGTGTGTGTGTGTGTGTGTGTGTGTGATGTCTGGAGTGTTTGTAAGGAAGGCAAATACAGCTGTAATAGATTGTATTAAAATTTCCTTTTGTTTTGCTTTATCTTGGATTTAGGGCCTCTTGCTACATAACAAAAATTTGGTGCCATTGTTTGAATCTCATAATGCTGGCTCAGCAACCTGTAGCCCTGGTAATGGGGCAGCCATGGAGATCTCATGGCTAACAGAGAAATCCTCTGCACATGCTTTCCACTTCACACCGTGCAAGTCTTTCATTTCCTCTTTCCTGAAGGACTCATAGGGTCTTACATTAATTCACTGTAAAATATATGCACACCTTCTTTGGGCCAGCACCATTTCAGATGTGGGGGAAATAGCAGTGAACAGAACAAAGCTCCTGCCATCATGGAGTTACTTAACTCTCTGAGCCTTAGTTTCTTCATCTATGAAATGAATGATAATGCCCCCCACCCTGTGAGAATTAAAGGGGAATGCCCAGCACACAGAGAAGCACTCAGTAGTTGGTTGCTAATATTGCCCTGAGGGCCTCTGGGACCTGTGTCCCTGCATGGCTCCCTCGTCCAGCATGGAGTCCTTGCAGCCCAGATGGCTGTGGAATAGACCACAAGGGGCAGGAGTTTGTATATATGTATGCATTTTTTGGTAGTTATTTTAAATCACTTTTTTTCATTCAGGTGTCTTCAAAAACAAACACATTTAAAAAATTTTACTACTCAAGAACCAACCAGCAGTTGGTGGTTGGAGAAATTATAAGGATTTCCAGAATCTTAATAAGATTTTCCCTGCAGGTCCATAATCCCTTATCTTCAATTTTGAATACAAAAAGCTCTGTAAACCCAGAACTGCCCTGACATGAGGCTGTTTATAGTCTTTGCCCACTAACTATTTGTACTGTTTACTGCAGAAATAATACTGTTTTACTTATGGGGTGCTGCTCCCGGACCTTGCAGCAGTGTATATGATTTATATACTGTATTACTTTTCTAAAGTGTATAAAATTCTGAGTCTGAAGTACATCTGGCTGCAAGGGTTCCAGATTAGGGATTCTGGACCTTTATCATATAATAACGACAACAGACATATTGCCCATCAAGGGGAAATCTGTTTCCTTAGAGGAATCTCACCACGTGAATGTTACAGTAACAAAACATTGTACTTGGAAAGGCCCTTAGAGATCGTTGCCAACCTCTTTCACCTGTTTCAAATGAAATAACAATGGTGTGCCTTGCTTGAGGGCAAATCCTCAGCTAACTTTGATTCCAGAAAGTCATTGCCAGTTTTCCCAGTTAGGGTGTGGGGAGAAGGGACAAGAACTAGTCCTAGCGTATTTCCCACCCACTTCGTTCCTATTTTTCTTGATTATTTCTTTCCGTAGCTTCCCTAGATAATTACCGTTTATCAGAAGGAACTCCTATGCTGTCCCCTAAAGGCAACACATGTAGGCTGGGGCATTGGAAGGGGAAGGTGAAGAGTATCACTGGATGAGTTGTGGATGCTGAGAGCTCCTCTCACATGGAAATCGTGGTGTTCTGGGGATGGGGCCACTGTCCAAGTGTGGGTTGCGTATAACAACTTCTTTAAGAATGAGTCTATGAAATCTCATCTGTTACAAGCTCTGAGAGGAGCGTGAGGGTGAGAAAGATAGGGACAGGTAAATTCAAATTGACAGTTGGGGTTCCCATAGTTTTTCGTCCTTGGCTTATTTTATCCCTAGGGTGCAAATAGCTATGGGCAACTTGGCCTTGGCCACAAGGAAGATGTGCTTTTGCCCCAGCAGCTAAGCGACTTCTGTAATCCTGGATGTGTCAAGAGGATCACGGGAGGAGGGGGTCACTCTGCTGTTGTCACAGGTAACTTCCTTCAAGAATATATTTTCTCTTATTTTCTTATTTAGACATTCTCCCCTAGGGTGTTATATTACTATCTTTCAACCTTTTGTATTTTGCAGAGGACAACTTTTTTTGTGAAGGAATCACGTTACCATCAGAGAATGGCAGATTGTCAGAGCTGAAAGGATTTCAGAGATCAAGGCCACCCCTCTTTTCCCCTCGCCCGCTCTCCAAATGAGCCTCAGAGAGGAAAATTGCTTAAGGTTACAAGACAAGTAGTGGCCGAGTTGCAACATATATTACATTTTGTACCATAGATTGATATTTAACTTTCATATATGAGTTAGAAGTCTTGGCAGTTAAGTTGAATATTCCTTGAGAGCAAGAATTTTATATTTTCCATAATCTTCCCTCAGAGTACCTAGGATAGTACTTAATAAGTACTACAAGCGCTATAATATTGCAAAGGAGGGCATATTGCATCCTGGTTAAGAACATGAACTCTGGAATCAAACCGTGTGGGTTTAAATCCTGGTTCTCTTAATTGTTAACTGTGTGGACTTGGGCAGATTACTTAATTTCTCTGTGCCACTGTTGCCTCTGTTACATGGTGATAATAATGATGAGAAACAATGAGTTAACAGGGCTGTATTATGACTTTCATGAGTCCTTGACACTTTTGCCTTTGTGGATACCTCCTTCCATAAAGAAATATTTAAAATTATGTTTACAGCTGCACTGACATAAAGATTAATATAATCCAGGCTAGATTTACATATTTTTTAATTAAAAAATTAGATTAAAACATTTTTGTGGGCTTCTACAAGTATGGTGGGCCCCAGGCACTGTGCCTAAAGGATAAGTCAGCCCCACGCCTGAGGCCTTCAGAAGAGTACTTGGCACATTCTGCATCCTGAATAAACGTTGGCTTTTATTGTTACGGCAGATGCCCAATTTGGTAATTGATTGGCCACTGCTGTAGGACTTGGAGTTTCCATTTAGATGTTAGATTGGAGCCCCTTGGACTTGTGCCATTTGGTCCAGAACACATTAACATGCATGGCTTATTAACTTGGGTGGGAAAAAAGTTAGTTGGGTCCATGACTCCAAATAATTAATGAAATCCTTTTGCTCATCTTAGCAGTTGTAATTTCCCCTGTTCACACTACCACTAAAACCTTTATATTTTGCAGATGAAGGAAGCCTTTTTGTCTGTGGCCTGAACAAAGATGGGCAACTGGGGCTTGGTCACACCGAGGATGTCCTGTACTTTACCCCCTGCAAATCCCTCCTTGGATGTCCCATCCAACAGGTGGCCTGTGGCTGGGATTTTACCATTATACTTACAGGTGAGTGTACTCCTAGGTAAATCTTTATCACCACAAAGGCTTTGGGTGAGAAGAGCATGATATTGGGCCCTGATTAAATGAAATCCTCATTGTATTTAAAAACACACACAAGTGTTCTCTCTGGTTGTCAAGGAAAGTTGCAGGGTGCATTTTGCAAGGAGGGTTTTAACAGTAAAGGAGATAGGGCTGGAAAATCTGGACTGTAATTATTAGAATCTAAACAATAGCTCTCATTTATGAAGTACTTAGTGTGGGCCTGTGTCAGAGTTGTAGGGAGTCAGTAGGTAACACTCTGTTTCTTGCTCACATTTGGGATCAATTGTGAGACAATCACAGAGCAGTCAGACAGGTAGAGATCAAATTATCAGCTTTTTACTGATACAGGCTAAATTGGAGGGCAAGGTTAATTGTCAAGCCAAGAGGTTCTGCTAATACTCCTCTGATCCAAACCCACTCCCCAAACTCTAGGCCTCCCCCATAGGGGAAGCCCTTACTATGTGTCAGCCCAGAGTGCCTGAGAGGAAGGTGCCAAAGCCATACTGTCCTGTTCCTTCTCCCAAATTCACCAACTGGCTAGGTTACCCATCCTCCCCTAGAAAGCAGTGAGAATGGGGAAGGGCAGGGAGAAAGGCCTATGGAAATTCCATCTCATGGAAATATGAAAAGTGGGAGATAAGTATCCTCCATCCCAACACTAGGCACATGGCTAAGCATTCTCCACAGCTCACTTGTCATTAATTAGGTGGTGTAGTGGATAGCCTGTGTAAAACGCTTAGCCCAGCGCCCACTGTTTTTGTTCCTAGGGGGATAGAGCAGGGCGTATGGACTGAATGTGCTGGAGCCCAGGGCCCCACTCACTCCTCTCATTCCTTTTGCTCTTCTCATCCTTCAGCATTTACCCATTTGTCACAGATGTCTTACTTCTTAGATTTGCAATTCAGGTATTTCTATTTTGCAGAAAATGGTCAAGTTCTATCATGTGGATCCAATTCCTTTGGCCAATTAGGAATTCCTCATGGGCCTCGAAGATGTGTGGTCCCCCAGGCCATTGAGGTAAGGACAGCCCCTAATATTGAGCTTGCCTGTGTACTGTGAAAGTGTCTCCAGGTATCACAGTTATCCCTCCCTGGACTAAAAGACTGGCTGGGTTCCTGAAAACCCATGGGGTAGTTAGAATTTAAGTTGAAAAACTCAGGTTCTCCTGGGAAAAATTAGGTTGGAGGGATGGATATTGTGAGTGAAAAGCCTCTGTTAGCTCTCATACATGTTATAATTTTTTGTGAAATAAAGCAATAAAAGTAATATATCTTATAATGACATTAATGACATTTTACAGTTCTAAAAGTCGTCATAGTGGAAACTGTGTTAGAAACAGGTCCAGTGGGAATTGACTCGCCTAAAGACACTAAGTGAGGCAGATGGCATAGGCCCGCACTGTCCAGTGGGAATGTCATGTGAGCCACATATGTAACTTAAAAGTGTCTAGCAGTGCCATTTAAAAAAGTAAAAAGAAAAAAAGGTGAAATTAATTTTTAAAATAACAGCTTTATTGAGATATAAGTCGTATACCATAAAATTTACCCTTTAAAAATGTATGTTTCAGTGGTTTTTAGTATACTCACAGAGATGTGCAGCTACCACCATCATCTAATTTTAGACCATTTTCATTATCACAAAAGAAACTGCGTACCCAATAGCAGTTAACTCCCATTTTCCCCTCCCACCAGCCCCTGATGTCTGCTAATCTGTATCTGTGGATTTGCCTATTCTGGGCATTTCACATAAATGGAATCATACAATATGTAGCCTTTTGTGGATGGCTTCTTTTACTTCACATGATGTTTTTAAGTTTCACCCAAGTCATGGTATGACATGGTAAAATTAATTTTAACAACTTTTAAACTACTATAATGTAGCCAAACTATTATTATTTCATTTTATATGTCACCAGTATAAAACTTTATTAATGAGATATTTTATATTCTTTCATTTATATGTAGACTTTTTCTGGTATACATGTTTTACTTAGAGTATATCTCAATTCAGTCTAGTCACATTTCAAGTGTTCAACAGCCATGTGTAGTTAGAGGCTACCATATTGGCCAGCACAAATGTAAGATAGGACTCCTGGTTTTAGTTCAGAGCTCTTTTCACTGCATCATACTTAAAATGTACACATTTTTGTGAAGATTATATTGTAAGCGAACTTTTAGAGGAATTATGCTGGAATCTAAAATGAGTTTCACCGCCTAAGCTGCTCCACTCATATCTAATTTCCTTAAACAGTGACTAAGAGTGGGAGATCTGTTTTCACTGGAGAGAGCTTAGGTCTGCTCCTATCACTTTGCTGAATTCTAATTGCTGGTATTGTGGGGTATTATTTGGGGTCATGGTTTGGGCTGTTCTAACAAAAATATTATAGACTGGGTGGCTTAAACAGCAAACATTTAATTTCACAGCTCCAGAGGGTGGGAAGTCCAAAAGGCACTGGCATTTTTGATATTTGGTGAGGGCTCACTTTCTGGTTCATAGACAGCCATCTTTTTTCTGTGTCCTTACACGCCACCAGAAGGGGAAAGGCGCTCTCTGGGGTCTCTTTTATAAGGGCATTAATCCCATTCATAAGGGCTCCGCTCTCATGACCTACTCACCTTCCAAAGGACCCACCTCCAAATACTATTATGTGTTGGGGATTAGATCTCAACATGAATTTCCTAAGAACACAGACACTGAGTCTGTAGCACATGGTATGCGTGGAAGTCTAGACTCTGTAGTCCCTGTTGTAAGAAGTGCTACAGCTTCTAGTTGCAAATAGGTAGCTTTTAAAGAACCTATGTATAAGTTATAATTAATTTAGCTTAAGTCACATGGTTAAAGAAGACAGGGAGGAGCAATGGTTAAATATGTTGGATGACAGAATCAGAAGGTAAAAACATTTTGACACACTGTATCTTATAGAACAATGGGAGGAATGTGCCAAAGTGAAGTATAAGAGAAATTCATTCATTTATTTAATAGCAACTATTGTGTGTAGGTGCTGTATTTAGGCAGGGGGGACAAGGGTGAGTAAGACCCAATCCTAGCATTCGAGGGCCTGTAGTTTAGTAGTACATGTTAGATACAGAAATACCTAGATGCATTACCATGTTAGAACTATGACAGATGCATGTATAGCCTCGAAAGGGAGTACTGAACTCTTTTTAGGGGAAGGTGGGGTGAGAACAGACTTACGCTGAATCTTGAAAGTTGAGTAGAAATTTCCCTGGCTTGGGATAGAAGGACGTGCAGAGTAGGTACAAAAGCACATTACAAACAGAAGGAACTTTGTGAACTAGGGTATAGAGCATAAAACAGGAGGGCTTGGGATACTGCAAGCAGTTTAGTGTGATTGGAATATAAGGAAGTGGTAGAAGTGCCAGTAGGGATCGGGCAGGCAGGGAGGTAGTGTCTGATAAATGGTAAGAACAGTGAGTTACAGAGGGGCCACATGGGATAGTGTGGGGGGTGGACTGAAGGAAGATTACTCAGAAAACTCTTGCTAATAATCCAGATGAGAGATGATCCTGCCCCAAACGAAAGCAGCAGTAGTGGGGATGGAGAAGAAGGAATTGAGGTAAGTTGGTTTGAAGAGAGTGACTCCGCATATAAAGCCCTTCAGTTAGCTTTGAAAAGGAAAAAAAATTTAAGGGTGGTATATTCAAATTGTATGAGCAGTAAGATTTGATCTTCCACAAAGCTAATGTGATTGTGGGCTGAATTGATAGAAATATAGTCTCCAGAAGAAGGGAGGCCAGAGCTCTGTCCTTCTTTGTGCTGGTCACACTGCATCTAGGATGTTGTGTCCTGGTGTGGGTTTGGTTCTTAGGCCCTGGGCACTGAGGTGAATAAGACTCAGACCCTGCCCTTGAGGACTCTAAAGTTTAGAAGGACACTGTGGATCTGTAAATAAGCAAATATGGTAAGGTCCCATAGGGGCTGTGATTGGTGCATATACAGTCCCTTAAGAGAGAGAGACTGAGTAACCAGAGCATAGAGGAGAGAAACCAAGGGGGGGAGGGAATTTGAAACTAGGTGATGGCTGATGGAATTGGGGATTTTTTCCTAAAGAAGAGATGTGTATTAGTTATCTATAGCTGTGTAATAAGTTACCCCAAAATTCAGCAGCTTAAAGCAACAAGCATTTATTATCTCACAGTTTTGGAGGGTCAGGAATCTGGGAACAGCTTAGCTGGTCTCATGACTTTGCAGTCGAGATGTCAGCCAGGCTGCATGAGGTCTGCTGGAGGCTCAACTGGGCTGGTTCCACTTCCACGCTCTCTCATGGACAGGAGGCTTTAGTTCCTTGCCATATGGGCCTCTCTATAAGACTGTTTAGACATGGTGTCTGACTTCCCGGAAGAGTGATGAGGAGAGAGAGAGAGAGAGAGAGAGAGAGAGAGGGAGAGGGAGGGAGGGAGGGAGGGAGGGAGGGAGGGAAGGAGGGAGGGAGGCTGGTCAAACAAGAAGCCTCAATGCCTTTCATCCGCTAGTCTCAGAGCCACTTATCACTTTCTTATCCTATTCATTAGAAGCAAGTCACTAAGTCCAGCCCACAGTGAAAGGGAGGGGAATTAAGCTGCACATCTTGAAGGGTGGAGTCTTAAAGAATTTGGGAACCACAAGGTGTCTTAGGACATGACAACTGTCTTCAAATGTTTGGGAAGCCTTGTCAGAAGCAGTAGGCAGATAGGTTTGGTTCCACCTAAGGAGACAGATGGAACCGTGCAAAGATGAGCAGGCACCTGGGGAGGTGGTGAGCCCATGTCACTGGAAGTAGGTATTTGACAGGGGTTGTATGACCACTTGGTGGGGTGTTGTAGACAGGTTTCTAGCATTGAATGGGGATTAGACTAGATCAGAGGTCAGCACACTAGAACCCTTGGTAAATAAAGTTTTATTGGAACACAGCCATGCCCATTCATATATTTATTGTGTATGTTGCTTTTATGTTACAATGGCAGAGTTGAGTAGTGTGACAGAAACCATGTGGCCTGCAAAATCTAAAATATTTACTATTAGGCCCTTTACAGAAAATGTTTGTTAACCCCTGGACTGGATGACCTTGCAGGTGCCTCCTAGCCCTGAGTGGCATTGTAATATGGTATTTTAAAAAGATTTTGCCTTTTAGGGATACATACAGAGGCATTTATGAGTGGAAATGTTGGGAATTGGGAGCTCCAAACCAATCAGACACATAATGAGGATCATGCTGTGTTGTGTTTGGGCATAAATTACATAAAATTTTGTAGATGGATAATTCTGAGATTGCCGTCCTTTTCTTTGTTTTGACAGCCCCTGAGAGAGAAGGTTGTTAGTATTGCTGCTGGACTCAGGCATGCTTTAGCTGCAACAGGTGATCATTTTGCTTTTATTTTCTTGATAAGCATGTAATAAGGAGACACGGAGATTTGGAAGAAATAAACTTTAACGAGTAATTCAGAGTGTCCTGCTGTGCTGCAGTCTGATTAAAAGGAGGGGACATAAGGCAGAAGTCATGTGGGAAAGCCTTTAGCAGGTAGGGAGGAAGGAAATGAAGTTGTCTAGCTCTTTGTTATGTTCTTAGGCAGGGTGCTAGGTTCTCCTGATTTAGTTAGTACCTCATTTAATCCTCATAGGCACGCAGTGATGTGAGTTAAAAATTTTTTGTATTGAGGTATAGTTGATTTACAATATATATATATATTTTTTTTTTTTTTTGCGGTACGCGGGCCTCTCACTGTTGTGGCCTCTCCCGTTGCGGAGCACAGGCTCCGGACGCACAGGCTCAGCGGCCATGGCTCACGGGCCCAGCTGCTCCGCGGCATGTGGGATCTTCCCGGACCGGGGCACGAACCCGTGTCCCCTGCATCGGCAGGCGGACTCTCAACCACTGCGCCACCAGGGAAGCCCAATTTACAATATTATGTTCAGTTTTAGGTGTACAACATAGTGATTCACAGTTTTTAAAGATTATACTCCATTTATAGTTGTTAGAAAATATTGGCCATATTTCCTGTATAATATATTCTTATGGCTTATTTATTTTATACATGGTAGTTTGTACCTCTTACATATGAAGAAACTGAGGTCCAGAGAGGCTAAAGTGGTTGTCTACAGTTACACAGGGAGTTAGGAAATAAAAGATGAGCTGGGATCAGAGTCTAGGACGGGCTGGATTCCAAGACCTACATTCTTTGCCATGAACTGCATTACTTTTCTAGTGGATGTAAATGTTTATTAATTTGAATGCTTCAAGTGAGCTTGTCTCCTGTACTGTGAGAGGGTGATGCACATAGGGCTGACAGCGTGTGTGAGGTTGAGGGTGGAAAGTGGAGGAGGCAGTGACCCTTTTTTCTCTCTTGCTCATTTTTCTGCTTTCCGTTCCCACTTCTTTGGGCTGAAGGACAGCCCAAACTGGCTATGGCAGCCGAGGCTCAAGCGTTGGTGAGTCCAGTTGTGGAATGGGGAGAAGAGTGGAGGCGAGGAAGAATTCGGTGCATCATGGTGCTGGTGGTCACTTGGGGCTTAGTGTGATTATACTTTTGGAAAAACTAAGCTTTTTATTTTAAGGTAATTGTAGATTCACATGCGGTTGTAAGAAATGAAACAGATCACACTCACTCTTTGCCCAGTTTCTCTCAGTGGTAACATCTTGTGAAAGTATAGTGTAATAGCACAACCAGGATGTCTTGACACAGTCAAGATACAGAACAGTTCCATCACAAGGATCCCTCTTATGGCTCTTTTGTAGCCGCACCCACTTCCTACCTACTCTCACCACTTAGCTCTTTCGTTCTCCCACAGTAATGTTGTCATTTTAAGAATGTTATATAAATGGTATCATACAGTATTTAGCCTTTTGGGGTTGGCTTTTTTGCTCAGCATGAGTCCCTGGAGATTCATCCAAGTTGGGAGTATGAATAATTTGTTCCTTTTTATTACTAATATTCCATGGTATAGAGGTACCACTGTATTAGTTTGCTGGGGCTGCCGTAACAAAATGCCACAGAGTGGGTGGCTTAAAAAACAGGAATTTATTTTCTCACAGTTCAGGAGGCTAGAAGTCCAAGACCAAGATACCATGAGGGTTGGCTTCTCTTCCTGGCTTGTAGATGCTGTCTTCTTGCTGTCTCTTCACACGGTTCTTCCTCTATGCACGCATGGAAAGAGAGAGAGATCTCCAGTGTCTCTTCCTCTTTTTAAAAGGACACCAGTTCTGTCAGATTAAGGCCTCACTATTATGACCCATTTAACTTTTATCACCTCCTATAGGCCTTATCTCCAAATACAGTTACACTGGAGTTTAGGACTTCAATATATGAATTTACGGGGAACACAATTCAGTCTATAACAACCACGGTTTGTTTAACCAGTCACCCATTGAAGGACATTTGGTTGTTTCTGGCTTTTAGCTATTAAGAATAGAGCTATAATTATTTGTGGACAAGCTTTCCTGTGAACATAAGTTTTCATTTCTCTGGGATAAATGACCAGGAGTGTGATTACTGAGTTGTATGGTAGTGATTATGCTTTTATAAGCAGCTTCTTCTCTTAGAAATTAGAAGGACCAAAGAATTGCCTGTCATTGGTTTCCTTGCCCCTTTCCTACCAACATTTTGTGATTGCTAGTCTTATGTGTACACTTTTGTCCAGTTAACAAAGCAGCACAGTTCCCATTATGTGTTTGATTAATTTAATTGTAAGTCCTCCCCTCCCCCACTTAATCTGTAACTATTTCTGCCCACATCTCTAAAAGATAAGGAATTTTTCTGAAAACATTACCCAAAAATACCATCATCATACCTACAAAAAATTATCAGTAATTCTGTAATTTCATCAAGCATCTAGTCAGTATTTAAATTGCCCTGATTATCTCAAAAATATTTTTTGTATGGTTTGTTTGAATCAGGATCCAAATTAGGTTTATCATTGCAATTGGTTGATATGTATCTCAAGTCTCTTTCTCTCTTTTTTAAAGTTTATTTATTCCTTTTAGTTTTTTACTGTGATAAAATACACATAAAATTTATCATCTTACCCATTTTTAAATGTACAGTTGAGTGGGATTAAGTACATTCACATTATTGTGCAACTATTACGAAAATCTGTCTCCAGAACTTTTCTCATCTTGCAAAACTGAAACTCTATACCCATTAAACAATAACTCCCCATTCCCCCTTCTCCCAGTCCCTGGCAACCACCATTCTACTGTCTATTTCCATGATTTTGGCCACTCATACAGGTACCTCATATAAGTGGAATCATACAGTCTTTGTCTTTTTGTGGCTTATTTCACTCAACATAATATCCTCAAGGTCTATTCATGTTGTAGCAAATGTCAGAATTTCCTTCCTTTTTAAGACAATGATATTCCACTGTATGTGTATACCACATTTTGCTTATCCATTCTTCTATTGATAGACACTTGGGTTGTGACCACATTTTAGCTATTGTGAATAATACTGCTATGAACATGGGTATACAAATATCACTTTGAGATCATGCTTTCAGTTCTTTAGGATGTGTACCCAGAAGTAGGACTGCTGGATCATATAGTAATTCTATTTTTAATTTTGGGGGGAATTGCCATACTGTTTTCCATAGTGGCTATACCATTTTACATTCCCACCAGTAGTCACAAGGTTTCAGATTTCTTTACATCCTTGCCAACCCATGTTATTTTCTTCTTCTTTTTTTTAATAGTAGTCATCCTAATGAGCGTAAAGTGGCATCTCATTGTAGTTTTGATTTATATTTCCCTAATGACTAGTGATGTTGAGCATCTTTTTATGTGCTTATTGGCCATTTGTATATTTTCTTTGGAGAAAAGTCTTTTCAAGTCCTTTGCTCATTTTTGAATTGTTGTTGTTGTTGTTGAGTTTTAGGAGGTCACTGTATATTTTAAATATTAATCCTTTATCAGGCATCTCCAGTCTCTTTTAATCTTTATGTACCTTTTCTCTCTTTTTATCCTCTTGCAATTTATTTGTTGAAGAGATGGTAAGTTTTGTTTTATTTCAATACTGTGTTTTGCTCACATTGTGCTCAATCATCATCACTTATATTTCACAAAGCATGCTTGTCTGTTTACAGCCTAAAGGACCATTGGGTATAGGATACTTCTGGAGGAGCAGTACCTTAATGTTGCTGTTGGATAGTGAATCCTAGTGACACACATCTGACTGTAGACAAAATATACAATATTTCATCTATGCATTTGTATGAGGTTCAGAACATGGGTACATGGATTAGAGTCAGTGAATATGGAAATAAAAGGCCATTCCACTGAAGTAGTGGCTATTAAGAAGCTATCTTGCAGTCGTAAATATGTATTTATTTGATGATTAGGAATCTTTGAATTCATCTTGGTGTAGTAGAAAAGACACTACATTAGGTGTAGGAGAGTTAAGTCCTGGTGTTTTCTCTGCTACTAGCTCCCCGTATGACCTTGGACAAATCACAGCTCCTCTACAGGGCCTCAGTTTCTCATGCAGTAAATGTGAGGAATGGACGTGGTAAGTTTCAAGGTTCTTTCCTGCTCGATCTGGAGTCTCAGTTGTCCTTTCAAGTTAATCATGAAAAAAATGCCATTCCAGTAATTTGACTCTGGAGGAGTGTCCTAGAACTTTCTGGAGGGAGTTTTACTATGTTGGAATTTCCTTTGATGGTCTTAGATTGCCCTGAAGATTGGATTTGTGATTGACTTGGTGGTAATCCCTATGACCAGCCATAGGGCCTCTTGAGGCAATAAGCTTTTCCATAATATGCATGTTAACTGAGCATGAATTGGGAATCTCTCATGGCATTGAGGTTCAAAGAGCAATCTGGTCTTAATCCAGATAAAGATTTTCTTTTTTCTCTCCTGCTCCGCTGGGAAGCTAGTGGCATGGTGTTCCAGTGGGGAACTGGTTTGGCATCATCCGGACGGCGGTTGTGCCCTGGGCAGACTCTCCCACTGTTTTTGACAGCAAAGGAACCAAGCAGAGTGACAGGTAAGGTCCTTACTTCTTCTGAATCCTGTATTTATTCTTTGTTTGGAAATGGAGACACAGGCATGCAGAAAATGGGTAAATGGAGTTCTGCGTTTGCTATTTCTTGGTCTCTCTGTCTTAACTCTCTCCGTTGGTTGGTCTATTAATTTGCTGGAATTTTTGTGGGCCCAGCAAAAGTACTCCTCTTTGCTGCCAGAGTTTGGAACCCATTGAGAAGTAGATGCGAGTCAGGTGGGTGGAAATCAAAATGGTAACTCTAGAGCTGTTACAAGTTAGGTTGGAAGACATGGCTTAGGTGTTTGGAAATAACGTGTAGCAATAGTGAGCCTCCAGGTTCTGAATCCCAGATTGAATTTACCCACCAGGCACTGGAGCAGCTGTATGCATTCAGTCCTGCTAAGCTCGTGGTGCCGCTGAGACCACGGAGGAGGTGCCCTCTGCAGGCAGGCACATCCCAGAAGGAGAACCCACAAGGAATGTGCCTGCCTGCCCAGCTCCTTCTCCCGAAAGGAAAGCAGGAGCGAGTGGGGATGTGGAGAGAGGGGCTAGGAGCATTCCCCGAGGGAAACCTCTCTTCATGGGCACACGAGGAGTAGGTAGGAAGGGTGCTGCCCACAGGACTCTTGGTCTCTAGGACTTTCTTTCTCTGTCTCTCTCCCTCTGTCTGCTCTACACTCTCTTCGTGGTCCTTTATCTCTCTGTTTGTAGCACCATGTCTCCACCTCCTCCTCCTCTTCCTCTCTTGCTCTGACTTTGTGACCCAGTTTACTGAGGGTTAGCTGTAGGAAAAACCTGTCAGGAAACCTCTGCTCTCCTCTAGCTCAGAATAAAGGAGGGATTTTTGAGGGCAGTAGGAAGTGGGGAGAGAAAAGGGAAGGGTGAGTTGCAGTGGGAGTGTCGTACAAGTTGTTGGGATCATTCTGATTCTCTTAAGTCCCTGAGGCTTTCCCCTGTTGCAGGGGGTGAGGTTAGCGCCCTGAAGCCCATGTGTTGAGTTGGGGAGGGTTCTCTTAGAGAAGGAGAAGGGGCCACTGAACACAGGACAGTCTACTTCACATTGAAAGCATTTGTAATATAAACTCATACTTCCCAAACATCTTTCCTGCCTCACAAAGGTATTCACTGCTTCCTGGGCATGCGCTGTGTTCTTATTCCTCTGTGCCTGTGGGCAGACTGTTACCTCTTCCCAGGATGCCTTTTCCTTCCTCTTCCCCTTGGGAAAATCCTGATCATTTTTCAGGTCCTTGCTCAGCTACGGCTTTCTCAGGAAAGACTCTTCCTTCTTCTCACGTCCATTGCATTTTCTTTTTTTTTTTTTTAATAGATTTATTTATTTATGGGTCTTCGTTGCTGTGCGCAGGCTTTCTCTAGTTGCGGCGAGCAGGGGCTACTCTTCGTTGTGGTGCACAGGCTTCTCATTGCAGTGGCCCCTCTTGTTGTGGAGCATGGGCTCTAGGCATGCGAGCTTCAGTAGTTGTGGCACGTGGGCTCAGTAGTTGTGGCTCATGGGCTCTAGAGCGCAGGCTCAGTAGTTGTGGCACACAGGCTTAGTAGCTCTGTGGCATGTGGGATCTTCCCCAGACCAGGGATCGAACCTGTGTCCCCTGCATTGGCAGGCAGATTCTTAACCACTGCGCCACCAGGGAAGTCCGCATTTTCTTTGTGTGCATGGATAGCACAACGTATTGTATTGTTATGAGCTGTTTACATGTTTTCCCAAATGCCAAAGATGATGAGGGATTATGTCTACTGTCTGTTTTAGCACAGGTTTTGTATCTAAAAGGAATCAAGTGTTTTTATTTGATTTGATTTAAATGACCTGGTTGGGATCTGTTTGGGGCACAGCTTGGATTCAGAGTTAACCTGGGGGAATTTTCTGATGAGATGTTAGAGAAGATATCAGCTTCCTGCCCTCAAAGTCTTTCATTTTTCATTGTCCCCTCTTCACCTCATTGCCATCTGTTTTGGAGCTGGAACCCTGGATGTCCTCTCCCGACCCGGCCACTAGGAGACCAGTGCTTCCTCTCTGGTGAAAGTGGCAGAAACATCTTCTTTGTCCCTTTGTCATTCCACAGGATACTTGAAGGCATGAGGGGCATTTTATTAAGACACTAGTAAATTGAACAGAAGTGTAAGAAGAAAGAGTTACAGAATAGGACTCCCATTTCTCTGCATGCCAGCCCAGGTGACCACAGCATCGAGCAGAGTTGATTAGGGTTTACACTGTTGTTGAAGGCAGTGTGTTTACGGGTGGAAAAGTGCTGGATTTGGATATGGGAGGCAAGTTCAAATTCTAGCTCTGCCTGTGTGTTGTTAGGAGGCCTGGGCTTGTGTTTCAGTGTCTGCATGTGATAGCAGCTGAATGTATGAGATGTCATTGCTTCTAGGCCCACTCCGTGGACAGAGCTAGGAAATATACATGTACACACACGTTTATACATATGTACACCTATGTCTGTTTATCTCTAGTAGAAACTGCAAGTCTACACTGACTTCAATTACAATGCAGTATCACATGGTCAATTCTAGCCTTTAACCTTTTCATACCTGTACCTTTCTTCTCCTTTCTGATAGTGAGAAATCTGACTCCTTTATCCTCAAAATATTTATTTATTTGTTCAACCTCCTGGATATAAGCAGTCTCCCTACCATGCCAGCCATCTTCTTGGCCAGTGCCGCTGACTCAGACCTTCCTGCACTGGCTGAGAGTTTCTCTCCAGGTGCTGTGGTCACTGCCTATGGGCCTCCTGTGCCCAATTTGTTCTGTTACAAATGTGATTTCAAAAGAATTTTTTTTTTTTTTTGTAGGCCTAGAGAATTCTCAAGCAGTATGTGTTCTTGCTGGCTCAGACCACTCAGCTTCCCTGACAGGTAGGTAACATGCCATTCAGAATTCTGGGTGTTTCTGCCTCAAGTGATGCTATTGGGGTACAGAGGGAAAACCATAGACTTTGGAGTCAGAATTCTGATGCCACCACTGGTATGATCTTAGGCAAGTTGTTTTACCTTCCTGAGACCATTTCCTCTTCTATAAAGTACTTTGTGGATAGTTTTGAGAATTACATATCATAATACAGGTAAAACACTCATGTGAAACAGAGGCTCACTTCCTTTCCTCTAAGTTTGTTTTCTTAGCTGTACAATAGGGATAAAAGTATCTTCCTTTAGGGTAATTGTGATTGTCACATCATATAACCAACAGTAAACTTATGTATAATATGTTGTTATCTTATCCACCTAATCTATTTTGATGTCTAATATAACTATCTAAGCTCTCTAGCTGTCTATTTTATCTAGCTGTTTAATCTCAGACTAACCTATTTTATCTACCTATATCTTTCTTCTCCATTTATCTGTCACCGTGTCTGCTCTCTCTATTTATCTACTCTATTTTATTTAACTATACATCTCTATTTTTATTTATCTTCCATCTTAGTGTCTTCCTATCTAACCTAAGTCTCCATAATCTCTAAGTCTAGTTGTGTATATGTTTCTGTAATCTATTTTATATTTTTATGTTTTTCTCTAGTTGATCTCTCTATTCCATCTCTTTAATCTGTCTATCTAGTCTTTTTTCTCTCACACAGTGTGTATATCTCTCTGTCTTGGCCATGTATCTGTCCATCCATCCATTTGACACACCCAGCCAATATAGTATAAACTTTCTAGTGATAATGCAGCATTTTCTTGAAAGTGAAGGTTATCCATCTCTCCTAATGGTTCTTTTCAAAGCCCAGATTGCCCTGACCCCTGCTGGTAGACTGGATACTCTAGCTCCGAGAGATTTATGTTGGTAAGACCTCTCACCCAGAGTTGAATGCATTACATTTTTTAAGCAAAGGGAAATGACTTTCATACACAGTGTTTCCAGTGTTTCATGTGGAAATTAAGATGTGTACACAGTATCTGTAAATTAATGGAGGCATGCATTCTTCAACATCAAATTTGTAATGCAGTCCAACTGAGGAGCTGTTACTGTTTCCAAAGCACAAGAGCCGTAATGTGAGATTTTAAATACTTAACAGATTCTGAACTACAGATAATTTGATATTTAATGAATTAAAAACAACTAACTAATGAAAGAACTAGCTGCTTTTAGCCTGTGTCTCATGTTAAGTAGATTTATAGATATGTTAAAAGAGTTGAGTTAAAATGAATGTCAGGGCTTCCCTGGTGGCTCAGTGGTTGGGAGTCCGCCTACCAGTGCAGGGAACATGGGTTCGGGCCCTGGTCCGGGAAGATCCCACATGCTGTGGAGTGGCTGAGCCCGTGCGCCACAACTGCTGAGCCTGTGCTCTGGAGCCCATGAGCCACAGCTACTGAAGCCCGTGTGCCTGGAGCCCGTGCTTCGCGGCAGGAGAGGCCACCGCAGTGAGAAGCCCGCTCGCCACAACTAGAGAGGGCCCGCGTGTGGTGACGAAGACCCAATGCAGCCAAAAATAAATAAATAAATTTATTAAAAAAAAAAAAGAATGCCAGCTCTAAGGGACTCCTCTGGGCATGTGGTCCCACCTCCCCTTTTATGGGGAGGGGGGCAGAAGGCCCCAGGACAAGAAGTGACTAGTTCATCCCCCACAGTCCTCACTAGCATTGGAGGAAGGCATTCTTTTCTGAGAATAAGAACAGACTAAGAGAGGTTTCTTTTTTTTTTTTTTCGGCCATGCCATGCGGCATGTGGGATCTTCTCCGACCAGGGATCAAACCCATGCCCCCTGCGTTGGGAGCACGGAGTCTTAACCACTGGACCACCAGGGAAGTCCTGAGAGATTTCTACTCTGTTCTAATTCATTTGAAATGGCTGGTATTTTGTAAACCTAGAGATTCTTCTAGTTGCTTGCTAACATCGATTTCTTAAAAACTCTTGTAATCAGTAAAGCTATTTTTTATTTCATATGTGGAGCATTTTTACTATGGTGTTTTTAAAACATAGATGTTGGATTTTTTATTGTGATATAATTCATATATGAAATTCACTCCTTTAAAGTGTGCAGTTTAGTGATTTTTAAAGTATATTCACAAAGCGAATTGGTTTTGGATATTGTGAAAGTGAATTAAAAAGGGTCAAGATTAATATCCGTCTTTCCTGGTCTAGTTCAAGCTGTTACACATTGGATTTTGTTCAGTGTTCTTTAGACCTTCTCTCTGGAGTTGTAGATTATGTAACTATTTGACATTGCAGCAGAATTTAGTTTTGCCTGCTGATGCAACAGTGTAACGAGCCGCATTACATTACTGTGGAAGACAGTTCGTCTTTGCAAAAAAGATGGTTTAGACTTACTAAGATAAATGAAGGCTTATTACAGACGCAGGCTCATTGTCAGTGGTACCTTGGTAGCTAAGCACTCCATTTAATGGGTTGAAGCTTTGCTGAGGGGTCCTCTGCCCTCTTGTAAAGGATCCTCATACTTCATACACCCTGGTGAGGTCCAGGGAGGTTGCCCTCTCTCTAGGCACGAAATATACCAAATTCGTTGTATAGCACTGCAGAATGTCAGTGCTGCAAGGTCACCGGGGTGACAAAAAGGCTCCTCTGATTTATAGACCCTCAGACTCTATGAAACAGAGA
Organism: Monodon monoceros; assembly: GCF_005190385.1. NCBI lineage: Eukaryota > Metazoa > Chordata > Mammalia > Artiodactyla > Monodontidae > Monodon > Monodon monoceros. The sequence goes on along the minus strand of NW_021703784.1, from coordinate 69,797,815 downwards.
CCCAGAATGTGAAGTGATGTGCCCCGTGTCACAGAGTGATCCAGTAGCAGATTTGGGACTTGAAGCCGGAATCTTGGTCTAATATCCTTTAATGATACTGTTTGGCTTCTAATCAGTTTTGGAGAATAGACCAGACTGCCTCAGGGCAAGCAATACTGTAAACCTTTACTGGGAGGTCACAGAATGCTGTGGAAGCAAAAAACCTGGCTTCTGGTCCCACTTGATCCCTTATTAGCTATGTGATCTTGAAAGTCACTTAACATCTCCGAGCCTTGGTTAATTTATCTTCTAGAAGAGTGCTGTCTAGGAGAAATATAATGTGAGCTGTATTGCAAAAAGTAAAAAGAAAAAGGTGAATTAATTTTAATAATTTATTTTACTTAACCCAGTATATCCAAAATATTATTTCAATATGTAATCAGTATGAAACTTATTAATGAGGCACACTCCTTTTGGGTTTTTTTGCACTACGTCTTTACAATCCATTGTGCTTTGTTTGTCTTCAACATGTCTCATTTGGACTAGCCACATTTCAGGTGTTCAGTAGCCACATGTGTGTGCCATGTGCTTACTGTGCGGTGTAGGACCTCGGAATGTTAGGGTTGGGAAAGTGCTTAGAAATCATCCAAGGAGTCACAAACTGTAGATTTATAAGCCAAATTATGGTCTATGGCCCCATTTTGTTTGACTTCCAGTTAAACATTTGTTGAATGTGAATGCCTTTTGGACAAGCATGTGCCCTCTGGTTTGCTGCCGTCACCCACAAGTCTCTCCTGTTAACAGTGTCATCAGTTATATCGTCTGCCCTTCTTGACCAACCGCCCTCCCCTCCAGTCTTCAGCTGGTGAAACTAAGGCTTGGAGAGGAAGTGGTTTGTCCAAGGTCAGTAGCTAGTTAGCAGATCCAAGAATAGAAGCCAGAATCGCTTGACTCTGAAATGGTTCTTTTTCTATTAAATCACAGTGTCAGTCGCATTCCTGCTTATATCACAGGATTATTGTGAGGTTCAAATGAGCTTAAATGCTATGTGGATGTGATATGATAACATTATATTTTCTTCTGGACGGGGCATGTAGTGAAATCATCTTATGTTTATAAAGTTTAAGCTTTAAACAATTTATCTTTTAACCTGTTATTTAAAAAAGCTAATATATATTTTTCCTAACAAAAGGTAATGCAAGCGTTTATTTTAAAAATGTAGAAAATAGAGAAACATATGTCTTGCACGTGGTAGATGTTGAACAAATATTTGGCTGAATGAATTAATGAAAAAAATTCACATTCCTATTCCTTGACAAACAGCTAAGACCATTTGGCCTTTTTTCCTATTTAAAGAATTTTAAAAAATCTTGTGTATAATTATGCTATACATGAATTTGGTATCTTGTTTTGCTCTATTCAACATTGTAGGATTAAGAGTAATACAACTTCTTTTAACCACTTTTTTTTTTTCAAACGGGTTATTTTCCATCATTTTGGACTAATGTTCCTTCACCTCTTTTGTCCCCCTTTTGTTTGTTTAAGATGCAGGAGAGCTGTTTGTTTGGGGAAGCAACAAGCATGGGCAACTGGCTTCCCATGCTGCTTTCCTTCCTGTGCCCCAGAAGATAGAAGCACATTGTTTTCAGAATGAAAAGATCGCTGCTGTCTGGAATGGGTGGACACACCTGGTTGCTCAGACAGGTGAGAGGGGCAGAGAGTTTGTGGTTGGGAAGAGCAGCTGGGGGATAGCTGTCTAAGTAGCTATGAATGCTTGGGATTAGGTAGTTTGGTTTTTACTGATGAAAAGATTTAAGGGTTGGGAAGGGAAGGACCTGGGGTCTAGTTCTGCAATCAGCCAGATATGTGGCTTTTCCTCTCTGGATCACAGGTTTACACGCAAAAAGGCAAAGCTGGCTTAGGTTAACTCCTTCTGGCCCTAAGAGTCCATGAGGTTTTGTGAAGGAACCCACTGCAACAAACATCACCTAGAAATTTGTCCAGGTTGTTGGGGAGTCTTTGCCTTGTCATAGCTAAAGGGATGACTGTATTTGCATTTTCACTTGAGTCTAAATTAAAGGTGTCAGAAACTATTAAGTTAAATATTTTAAGATTGAGGCAAAAGCATTACTTTGAGTCATAGCTGGCATGGTATTTTGATTTAAATTTTTATTAACCCTAACAAACTTTGTACATTGATTCAAGCATCCCACATATTCCTTCAGATGTTACCTTACCAGGCCATGCCATGCCATCCAGCTTTTGGCATCTTTATCTTTTCTTGATAATATCTTCATTGATTTCTCATCTTAGGGCAGTTCTCCTTGCCTGATCTTCATATTCCTGACACTGTTCTCGGGGTTTGTTTTTTCATGGCCTCCCTTCTTCCCAGCCTTCCTAGAGCTCTTGCTGACTGACACAGTTTCCCAGACCAGCAGTTTGTAATTCTTAAGAACCATTATCGTGTCAAGGCCTTCTGAACTTCAGGGGTTCTCAGGAGTCCTCTTGCCTGCTCTTGGCCTGCTCGTTAGTGACACACAGATCTGTAGACTTTCAAATACCTGGTGACTTAATCCAATACTTTTGTAGGTTTTCAGGTCAGCTTCAGTTATCCTGGGTAAGTCACACATACTACACGTTTGAACACATAGACTTATGAGTATTTATATCCATGGTGCTTTTAATTGGTTCTTAAAATTTTTTTTAAGATTGTTTTGGTACAGAGGCCTATATAACAAAGGTGTATAATAAACTTTCCATATTTACCGCTTCAGAGGATGGTCTAATTATGTCATTCATTTGGAGGAAAATCATGACTTTCCTCAAAGAAGTCCAGACTGCTTGAAGATTGGGACCATCGACAGAAATTTTTCTTAAAGAGACCCTGAGCACAATAGCCGCTTATTTGTATAATTGTTACTCTCTCTCTTCTCCTCCAGACAGTGAGCTCTGTGATAGGAGGCACCATATTCATCTTGCTCACGTCTGTATCTCCAGTGCCTAGCAGAGAAAGTATTCATTGCCTACATTAAACTGTTTCTAGTTAAAAGAGACTAAACATATTCAAATGCATAGGAGGCAGGGTAGACTGCGAGGATTTCTTCTTTCCTTGGACTCGCTGGTCCATGATCAGAAGGCTTCAGTTTGTCTCTTTGGATTCAAGAGTCCAACCAAATCGGTTCTTGTTTATTGTGAACCTTTTGAGCAGTGTGCTAAGCCTTGAAGAAATAGAAAAGATGTGGGCCGTGCCCTCTCACTGCAATGTGTGGACAGGCTTAAGTCTAAGAGTACAGAAACAGAAGACTTTATCATCCATCTGTCCATCATACAGATGGTGAGGATCTGTTTATGTACCATGCCTTGTACTAGATCCTAATCCTGCCCTCAAGGAGCCCACTGTCACTAGGGGAGACAGACCTGTTATCAGATTTCAGTGCAGCAGTGGAGCTAAGTCAGTGTGCAGGAATGGCACAGACACTAGCAGTAGTCTGAGTCACTGGGTGTTAACAGGTAGGCGTTTCATGCTTAGTCAGTCTTCAAAGAATTGCAGTGCAGTAAAATACACTTACCACCAAACCATAGTGGGTTTAGTTGAGTCTGTCAGTAAATCCGTTAACTGGTTAGGCAGCTGACTAATGAAAGACATAAAGATGTTGCTGCTTTGATTCTAGCTTTGCAGCACTGTAACTCATGCTGATTTCCACGTCTGGGCCAACAGCCCAGCACTCAGGGTGGGAGGTTGGAACCTATGTCCCTGACACTGTCTGAGTCACTCCAGCTGCTCTGGGGCTCAGCTTCAGGTCTCCACCTCCACTTGAGAGCGTGATCTTTGGGTAATGTTTCAGCTGTTTAATTAACTTGTTAATTCAGATCTCTTGTTTATGCACTTTGTTATTTTCCCCTTTCTCCTGAGTCCAGAGTGGTTAAAAGCTGGGATGTTTGAGCATCCTGGCTGTTGCGCTGAGTTTTGGGTAGAAGAGAGTCTCCTGCTGTTTGGTTCACCAGTTTTGCCCTCCTCCTAGTAGCTGTGGAAGCCTTTGCCCTGGCGCGGTGTCATTGAGAAGAAACAGCCAGGGCTTCCAGTTTAATCAAACCCAGTTGCTCATTTTAATGGGAACAAGATTTGCTCACAGGGTCAAATCAGCTCATTACTGGGCCAAGGAGTTATTTGACTCTAGTTGTTTTCATAAGCTCCAGTGGAGAGTTGTTCCTGGGACCTACCCGCAGCCACATCAGCACAGAGGCTGCCCCCAGTCTCGTTCTGGAAGACATTAGGGGTGTATTATTGATTAAAAACAGCTTATGTGCAGTGACCATAGATGCGTCCAGTAAGGTGGGCTGGGCTGGGCTGGGTTAGGATGGAGACGGGGAGTAGACTGTGCTTTCTCCCTTCTCATAATCCCTACACCAACTTTGTTCCTTGGAGGACGTTTGCAGTGTCTGGAGCCATATTTGGTTGTCACAACTGGGGGTGGGCGTGCTACTGGCATCTAGTTGGTAGAGGCCAGGGATGCTGCTAAATGTCCTACAATGCAAGGGCAGCCCCCCCAGCCCGACACAGAAATACCCAGCCCTAAATGTTAGTGGTACCATGATCAAGAAATGCTGCCCAAGACTGCCGTCCCCAGTGGTAGGTGCTTAGCGAGGGCAGTTCACATGATATCAAGATTACTTTAGTTCGTCTATGTGGGAATCTGGGATGCAGTCTCTGTCCTCCCTCTTCAGGAGTCTGGTGCCTACCTGCAGTGCTTGTGATGGAAAAATACTTTTCTCCATTAGAGGCACTTGGAAAGAGTCCAAGAGAACCTGTTCTAATCTGGGAAAGCTGGCAAGGTACCTGTGTCTCAGACTGGTGGAGCTGCATTCAAGAAGCCTTTCCCAAGCTGCTTAATGTCCCCGATCATTGTTCTCGGGAGCTTCATGGGACTCCTGTGTGACTTTATCCAGGCTCGGTGACCTGCAGCTGCCTCCTCTGAGATTCATGAGTTCCTGGCCCAAAGTGATTCTAGTGAGAACTGGGTGGTGGATCTGTGTGCCTTCTTAGTTGGGTGACCTTAGTTGAGTCACTTCACCTGTCTAGGCCTCAATTTCCTCCTCTCTCATGCAGGGTATTAAAACCTACCTCCATTCTACAGACAGCTGCTGTGAGTTTCAAATGAATGAATCTGTGTGAAAGATCCTAACTAACTGTAAAATGCTGTACATACCTGTACAGGGGGTGCCCGTGCTTGGGATGTGTGAGTACATTAAGGAGTTAGCAGTTGCTTTTAGAAAGGCTTCTATTTCAGCAGGGTCTGTGCAGGGCTTGAGACACACCAGCTTCTCCCCTCAGGGCTCATGAACTGGCCAGGTCTGACAGGCAAAGTTTCCTGAGGTCTTTCACTTACATGCAGCCAGCACGTAGCTCTTTTATATTATCAGTATAAGATCATCATGGCCTTACAGGTAATTTTTCCTGTTAAAATCGCTGATCACACTATTCTCCCTTCAATGGATTGTATACATACTACGAAACTGTATTCTTCCTACAAAATGGACTGTATACATCCATTTGCATTCTTATTTGTTTAATGTCTAGACTGTAAACTCCCTGAGAGCAGTGTCTGTTTTGTTCACGGCTGTATCCCCAGCACTTGGCACAGGCCCGGCGCATAGTAGATGATTAGTAACTAATTGCTGAACGAATGAATAGATGGCAAGGCAGAGAGAAGCGTGGCTTTGAAGTCAGACAGGCCGAGGTGTGACTCAGCTCTGCCAGCCTCCTGATTGTGCCAGTTCCTCTCCATCACCACCGTGGTGCAGGCCACTGTCACCTTCTTGCTGGATCCTGCAGTGGCCTCTGCCTGGTGTCCTCAGCTTCCCACATCGCTCCCTCTCCCCCCAGTCTGTTTTCCATGCCTCAGTTGAAAGATCTTTTCAAACCCATGTGTCACATTCCAGTGGCTTCCCATTGCTCTTATGATAAAGACATAGTCCTTAGTGGTCACCAGGCCCTGCGTGGTCTGCCCTGTGCCTGCCTTTCCAGCCCTGTTTCTAGCTGAGCTAGCTCTTGATCTCTGGCTGACCTCTACTCTGGCCTTGGTACCTGGAATGGATCCTGGATTTCCCACCATAGTGCTTTTGCAGCTGATGTTCCCTCTATTTGCCACACTTACCCTGCTCTCCTTCTTCATTTTGACTTAGTTACGTCCTTTTTTTGTTTTCCCCTAGACCTCAACTTAGTCATCACCTCCTCAGGGAGGCCTTCCCTTGACATCCCTGACTCATCACTTTTCCCTTTTATCTCTTAGGGCACTACAGCCTCTCCTTTGCGCTATTTTCTTTTTTAAAAAATTAATTATTTATTTTTGGCTGCCTTGGGTCTTCGTTGCTGCGCACGGGCTTTCTCTAGTCGCAGCGAGCGGGGGCTACTTTTTGTTGCGGTGCGTGGCCTTCTCATTGTGGTGGCTTCTCTTGTTGTGGAGCACGGGCTCTAGGTGCACAGGCTTCAGTAGTTGCGGCTTGCGGGCTCTAGAGAGCAGGCTCAGTAGTTGTGGCGCACGGGCTTAGTTGCTCTGTGGCACATGGGATCTTCCTGGACCAGGGCTCGAACCTGTGTCCCCTGCATTGGCAGGCGGATTCTTTTTTTTTTTTAAACACATTACTTCTTCTTTTTTTTTTTTTTAAATTTATTTTTGGCTGCGTTGGGTCTTAGTTGCCGAGTGGGCTTTCTCTAGTTGCGGTGAGTGGGGGCTACCTTTCATCATGGTGTGCGGGCTTCTCATTGCGGTGCATGGGCTTCTTATTGCAGTGGCTTCTCGTTGCAGAGCACAGGCTCTAGGCGCTCAGGCTCAGTAGTTGCGGCATGCGGGCTCTAGGGCTCACAGGCTTCAGTAGTTGTGGCATGCAGGCTCAATAGTTGTGGCACATGGACCTAGCTGCTCCGCGGCACTTGGGATATTCCCGGACCAGGGATTGAACTCGTGTCCCCCTCACTGGCAGGCGGATTCCTAACCATTGTGCCACCGGGGAAGTCTCAACAGGTGGATTCTTATTATTATTTTTTTGCGGTATGTGGGCCTCTCACTGTTGTGGCCTCTCCCGTTGCGGAGCACAGGCTCCGGATGCGCAGGCTCAATGGCCATGGCTCACGGGCCCAGCCGCTCCGTGGCATGTGGGATCTTCCCAGACCAGGGCACGAACCTGTGTCCCCTGCATCGGCTGGTGGACTCTCAACCACTGTGCCACCAGGGAAGCCCCAGGTGGATTCTTAACCACTGCACCACCAGGGAAGTCCTGCACTATTTTCTACAGGATTCTTTAACTAATTCCCATCCCACTAGACTGTAAGCTCCATCTGGGAAAGAGCCATGTCTGTTTTGCTCAGCATCGTGTCCTCTGTGCTTAGCAAAGTACTTGGCACATCCGAGGTAGGTACTCAGTGCATGCTGGACAAATGAATAAACCTCATTTCTCTGAGCTTATTTCTTCATTAGGAAAACGGGGAAATATTGCTGACCTTGGATGAGGATTAAATGAGATGGTGTATCAAAGCTTCCAGCATCCAGCACAGGACAGGGCTCATGTCAGTTCAGTATATGGTGGCTTCCTCTGCCCTTTGAAACTCTGGAGCGATCAGGAGGTCGGATGTCCCATATCTTCTCTTTCCAGCAGAGGTCTCCGTAGGGCTGGATCTGAATGTCTCTGGATCAGTAACAGGTTGATTCAGGATTCTTCTGGCGAGTGCAGAAAGATCAATGCTTACAAATGCTAAGTGCTGGTTGCTGGTGATTTATTAGAATTTCAAGGGGAATGATTTACACATGATCCAAACCTTAACATGGGGTTGGTCAGAATGTTCAGAGCCCGGTTGCCTTGGGGATGCTGGATGCTTTCCCTGGGCCACGCAGTATCACAAAGCAGCCTTGTGGTCTCACAGAGGCTATGGATTGAAAAAGTGGGCCCCAATACAGAGTTCCTGACATTCTTCACTCTCTTCAGTGTCACCTTAAAAAGTCCTAAAGTCTTATAAGTTTTAGAGAATCAGAAATGGAAAGAGAAACTTCCTTACTTGGCAAATGAGAAAACTGAAGCAAAGAGGCAAGACAGTGCCTTTATGTCAGCATTGAGATCTCCCTGGGCTATGTGGCTGCTTCCCACTAGCTATCAGTTTTACATTTGGTAGTGTATATATGTCCATGCCACTCTCTCACTTCGTCCCAGCTTACCCTTCCCCCTCCCCATGTCCTCAAGTCCATTCTCTACGTCTGCGTCTTTATTCCTGTCCTGCCCCTAGGTTCTTCAGAACCATTTTTTTTTTAGATTCCATGTATATGTGTTAGCATATGGTATGTTTTTTTCTTTCTGACTTACTTCACTCTGTATGACAGACTCTGGGTCCATCCACCTCACTACAAATAACTCAATTTCATTTCTTTTTATTAAGCCATTAATTTTTATACTAGAATCCTTAGAATGTCAGGAATGGATGAGAACTTAGAGCTCGTCTGGCCTGACCCCCTCAGCTTAGAGATGGAGAAACTGAGGACTGAAGAGGGGGAAGCACAGAGCGTGAGGGAAGGAGGGAGGACAAAACTCGGGTCTCATGGCCTCGGTCTAGTGCTCTTTCCGCCTTGTCATTTTCTCTCCAGAGATGAGGAGGAAATGTGGATGGCTTAACTGCTCACACCCAGCGACTTGAACCAGGAATAATAGTTCCTTCCGTACGTGAAATTCTGCTTCAAGAAAACACTAATTCTTACCTGAAATGTGTAGCCAGAGATTCCCTTAATGGAGTTGTGTGTGGAGTAGAAATTACAAGATGGTGCTCCAGGAGCGTGGGTCTGGAGGCCATCCCAGGATTCACAGAGGCAGCCACATTTCCAGTTATGATAATACAATAGCAGTCATAGCTCTTGTGGACCACTTTTATCACTGTAAAGTGCTTTCATCTCCATTTTCTCATCTGAAGGTGGCAAGATGGGTGTTATTATCCTTGCTTTCCAGACAAGTCCCTAATTGGTTAACTGCACTGCCTTGGTTCACATAGTTGGGCAGAGTTAAAACTTGAACCTGGTCTTTTGTCCCCAAGCCTGCTACTCTAAGTCCAAGTAGTATGTATCTCAGAATGCTCTAACCCGTGAACTAAACTTTTACTTTTCAAAGAAACATTTTTTTCCAGCTTTTACCAGTGATTCTCCCAAGCAGTAAGGAAGAAAATTCCTAGTTATCCTTGATCCTTCAGAAGGTATCTGTGGAATGCTTACCTAGATATATATAACACTATGCTACGGACTACAAGGAAACATAAAATCCAGAACTACCTTCAGGAAGTTTATAGTTGGATGAACAAAAGAAATATTTAATCGAAGAATGAAAAAATATGGCAGAGCCAGAGGAGTGGCCTAGACTCTGAAGGCTCTAGGGTTTCAGGGGAAGGGGAAGTCAGTGTGGGAGAGGGTAGTCAGGAAAGGGTGTGAAATCCTTTGGGAAGGTCCCATTTTAATGGGTGGAGAGTTTGGGACTTGGTTCTGTTGCTTTCTTTGTCCTCTGGCAAGACACAGAACTCTGGTCCCCTTCTTCCCATCTGGACAATAAGAGGTTGTGGACATAATGATATCCAAAGGCCATTCCAGCTCTGAAATTTCATCCTATAAAAAAAGTAAAACGGGCCTAAGGAAATTATTATGGGTGCATTGGGAGATTAAGTATAATACCATTCATTGCAGCCTAATTTACAATGACAAAAACAAATACATGGAAACAAATGAAATTGTAGGGGGAACTGGTTAAATAAATTATGGTACAAATTTGGAATATATGGTATGTTGGAATATATAGCCCCTAAATAGAATGTTTTAGGAGGATATTTAATGACAGAGGAATGTGCTCATGATAAGGTAAGTAAAAAGAGTAGGTTACAATAAGGTATTACACTACAACTTCTAATTTTTTTTTTCCAAAAAGAATGTTTGCCTAGAAAGACCAGGAGGAAATATGGCAGAGTATTATCTCTGATTGGTGGGATTATGAGTGAATTTTATTTTCTTTTATATTTTCTATGCTGAATATGTAATTTGCAGTCTGATTATATCCCCCATAAGAGTTAATGAATAAACTTTCTCAGTGCAGGGAACTGGCCTCTTTGCTGGTGTATTCCTGTGTATGTATATGCCCTTGACACATCACTTCCATGGACCTCATCTGGGGGTTTGCATGGAAAAGAGGCAAGAAGCTGAAGGAGGCAGGAAAGCGGGGATCTATTTTTGGCTCAGTCATGAGTCAGCTTTGTGACCTCAGGCAAGTCCCTTCTGAACATCCCTGAGCCTTGGTTTCCTCATCTGGAGAGGGGAATTGGAGGTCACAAAAGGTCCTTTGAGCTCCAAGATACACTCATTCCTAAAGATGGAGAATTTCTCCACTGTTGTGGAACCAGCTCAGAGGCCTCATTGGTTCCTTGAGCCTGGCGTCCTTTCTTTCTGTCTCGCTCCACTGTACCTGCGCTTAGCTGCCTAGCTGTAAGATGCTTTCTCCGGTTCAGAGTTTAGGGTAGGATGGAGTGGAGTTGAGTTATAGGGCCGAGCTGAGAGGGTGTAGTGACAGTGTTACACCACTAGAGGGAAGCATTGTTTGGCTACTTCCCCCTTTCTCACTGTCCTATTTGCTCAGCAGGTGAAGAGTGGCTTTGATTTGCCTCAATTTGGTTTCAAATTCTAGAATTTTAGATTTAAAAGGACTTTGAAGATCATCCAGCAGAACTCAGTTATGCAGATGTGAGATAATAGAGGCCAGAAAAGGCAAGTGACCTACTTGAAGTCACAGTATTTTTCTCAGGGTCTGTACTACAGGGTTTAGAAGAAGGCTGCAGACAGAGCCAAGAGTGTGATCAGTTGAATCCATAGAGCATGGACAGTTCCCATGGTTGTGCAGGAATCTGAGGGATCTGCCTGTATACACGTTTACCCAGTTCCTCTGGCCAGGTGCCAAGAGGCCTGGAGATAGAGAAGAAAAGATAGAACTCGACCCTGAGGAGCAGTGTCTGGTGGGGGAAGCCCATGCAAACCCATTGACGCTATGTGTGTGTTTTCCTCACCCTATGTCGCCCTCTGGCGGTCTGCCTAGCTTAGGATCCAGGCTGTGGTGGTGCTTGGAGACTGGTTTACAGAAGACCTGCAGGCGTCCTCGTGAATGATGCCCTCCAAGGTCAGGAGGTACCCTGGCCACCTCCAGTTTGTTATTTCCAGTGAATTTCTGCAGGCACTGCTCACATATTCACATGTCCTATCTTACCATTTCTTGAGGTTTGCAAGGAATCCTGACAGTTTGTTTCCCACCTTCCAAAGGTTTTATTTACTTGACCCTGGGCTGACTCTACTTTTGGTTTCCAGGGTGCCCACCAGCCCTAAGCATTGTGGTAAAGCAGAATTGGGTGCTGGTCTGGGAGCCAGGCAGCTGTGCGACCTTGGGCAGGGAGGTCAGGCTCTCAGCTGCAGCTGTGTCATCTATGCTAGAGAGATGAAGTTCTGGGGTTATTTTTGGTTTTCGTGTTTGGCAACAAATACCCATTGATCTGTGGTCCAGAGGAGTGCAGTGTGTGTCCAGCTGCAGCAGAAGCAAGATTCACCCTTTGAAGTAGGTGCGCTCGAATAAGGGGCTTGCAGAGAGCCTGGCCAAAGCCGAGTGCAGCTGGGCCTGGAGAGCCACCAGATGGCAGCAGTGGGCAGGCCTTACGGATGAGGCCGGTATGGCCAGCATCCAGAGTCAGAATTAGCAAGGTCAGAGCTGAAAGGACCCCAGAGGTCACTACCAGGCCCAGAGAAGGAAGGAGGTTACCTAAGGTCTCCCTGTGAGTTAATCTCCTCGCTTGTTAGAAGAACTGAGATGGGTTTGGCCTCTAGCTGGCTGCCCCACAGGAAGAGTCAGGAGACAAGAGCCTGGGCCCTGGGCCAGTGAGCTGGAGGTGGGAAGGGAAGGGTACAGCAGTTAACTGTCTGCCTTGATTGTGGTTTCTTTGAGCATCTGGTCCTAATGATCTCCACCCTCCCACCTGCAGTAAGGACGGTGTCCTTTGTCTTTTCTGCTCCCCTCCCGTCTGCCCAGTTTTCCTCTGGTTCAGGGCCCTCCTCTTCATCAAGGGTCATCTCGGAGTCCCCACACCCAACAGATGGGCCTCGCCAGAGGTACATTGCAGTAAGTTAGCACAGTTGGTTGAACAAAAAAAAATTTTTTTTTAATTTCCAAGGGGGTCACAGTAGGGCACGGAACGAATCTTTGCCAAGCACTTACCATGTACCGGGTGCTCTGCCAGGTGCTGCCACTTACGTACTCTCATAACTCTCTGAGGTAGGGTTCATTTCCCCTGCAGTCCAGGTGAGGAAATGGAGGCTCAGAGAAGCTGAGTGGCTTGTCTGAAGTAACACAGCTAGTTAACCAAGCAGATACTCGAACCATGCTCTGTTTGATGTCAAAGGTCAGACTCATTTTACTTCCTCATGCCACCTCCCCTCAAAGCAACTGCACTGGAAATGTAGCAAGCGACTCCCAGGCTGGAGGGCAGGGAGGAACACATATGTTTCTCTCTGCTGTGGAGAAAGCTTGTGGTGGGCTGCTGCGGGGAGGAGGCCTGTGAAGCAGTAAAGGGCAGGTATTTGTGGAGCAGGTTCGGGGGTGGTGTCTGGCGGTAGAAGGCCCTCTGAGAAGAGGTCAAGTACCTTTCCTCTCTGCATCTGGAGATGAACTCCCAGCAGTTCCCTCTGCCAGGAGTGCTGGTCTCCCTGAGCCCCACCCATGTAGCGACTGCCACATTCCCATCACTCTGCCCACTGTCACCTCCCATAGAGGCCCTCGCTGTGCACCCCACTGAAAGTGACTACCTCCACCTGTCTCAGACCCACTCGACTCCACGCCCAGCTTTATTTTCCACCAGAGCAGTTTTCACTGCCTGAAACTACAGCATCATTGTTTGTTTACTCTTTTGTCGTCGTTCTCCCCTCACCAGGTGCGAGCCCCATGGGGTTAGGGACTTGGTCTGTTTCATTCCCCCTGGATCTCCCCTGGCGTAGAAGAAGGGCTCCATGAGGGTTAGCTGCGTGGAGTGGCTGCAGTTTTCGGATGTGGGAGCGATGCCATTTTCAGTGGCTGTGCTCAGGAGACTGGCCTGTGGCCCTGCCCTCTTCCCACCTTCTTGGAGAGGCCCAGGGCAGAGAGAGCTTCAGCTCCCTGAGGCTGACAGTGACGCCTGGTGCCCTAGGGTTGTGGGGTCTCGGCTGACCCATCTGTCCCTGGGGCAGGGGGTTGGCGCACCGGCCATGCTGCGAGTTCACAGGGTGGTTCTGGTAAGGGCTCGGAGGTCCCTGGCAAGAGGGCTGAGTTTCCATTCAACGAACCCTCCTCCTCTTTCCTGGTGGAGATTGATTTGTTCCAGGAGCTCTCTAAAAGTGAGCATTAAGTGACCGGCCTGTAATTGTGCCATCATTTTTAGGTTCTTGACAGATGGCACTGTGCTTGCCCTTTCTCAGGGGACCTTGCCTATCTCACGGGAACTCTCAATAATCATAGTGACAGCCAGTGCCTTAAAGTGCTCTCGGACGTGTGCCAAGATGAAAGCGGCCCATTTTGAGGAATCTTGGATCAGCTTTTTCCTAATCTAAGAGTGACTTTTTACCTTAGGAGGAAGCCTGAGGTAGCCAAAAGAGCCCTGAAGAGCCAGGTTCAAGTTCTAATTTGGCTGCTTGTTGGCTGTGTGATCTTAGGCAAGTCAATAACCTCTCTGGGCCTGAATTTCCTCATCTGTTAAACGAGAATCATAATCCCTAATTTGGCTGCCTCAGTGGGGGTATATATCATGTCATTCACTCATTCACACATTCCTTCTTTCATGCCTTCACTCTATTATTCAACAAATATTTATTGAATAGCTGAGGTGAGGGCAGGGCATTCCAGGCAGAAGGAATCCTGGAAACAAAGGTATAGAAGTGGGAAGTGCACCCTGGCGTGGTTTGCTTAACATGGTGCCAGAGAGGATCAGAAGGGACTGGAATCCCTCAAGAATAACAGGCATGGGTCCTTATTCAGGCTTTATTCTGTGAGCAGTGCAAGGAGCAGCTGAAGGTTTCGGGGTGGAGGCGATATATTTGAACAAGGGAGGGGGGGCCCTGCCTCGGGGCAGCTCTTACAGGCTGCTTTCTACTCAGGTCTCTCTGTGGCTGATTTTGAGGTACTCTGGATTCCCAGGAGGACCCTCTCCCCCATGACCTGGGCAACCACTAGAAAGGCCAAGACTGGTAGGGACTGGAGTTACCTGGCTCACTGGTCCACCCTCTGGGGAGCTGTCTCAGGCCACAGGGAAGGTTGTTTCCTTCCGTCTTGAAGCGTTTCATAAGGGCCTGAAGATGAGCAGCTTCGGGGTTTCTCCCACACCTCCCCGAGGAGATGGAGGGTGTGGGGAAGGGTTATTCATGTTTACCAAGGACGCACTTGTGTGCCAGGCGTTCTGCCAGGGATTTGCAAAATCATCTATTTAATCCTTACACAAAGTTTGCCGAGCAAGGCTCCTTCCCGATTTTACGTGTGAGGAAACTGAAGAGAGCTTAAGAGACATGGACTCAGCCCACCTAGTTACTTGGCCTTACCTTGCTCAGAGTGAAATGGGGTCAGCAGTGTCACCTTGTCTACCGGAGGACATTGTGAGGATCAAGTAAGATCCTGGATGTGAAAGCACTTTGTGTATGCAAAGTACTATGTGCACAAATGGGATCACTGACAGTACTGTACTGCTTCCCAGAGAACTCTCTGTGATTCGCTTGGGCCTTTCCTGCCTGGGTGATAGAAGGTACTAACCTCTGGTTTCTCCTCTGTGTATCTCCCTCCAGCCAGCCCCTGGGTCAGGGGCTCCGCTCAGCACTTTTCTCCTTTAGCCTGCAAGTATGAAGGCACTGCTCTTCTTCAGAAAATTAACTCTACCGTACAAAATTAATATCAAAGTATGCTTACTTTGTTTGCCATTTTGGTGAAAACAATAAGAAGTCATGGACTTTTAATGCTGGAAGGGACCGTCTCATCCTTATTTGAAATTTGAGGAACCAGAAGCCCAGGGAGACGGTCCCATAGCTAATGGACGCAGGGCCAGGATTAGAACCCAGGGGTCTCTAGCCCAGGGCTCCTCCACTGCCCTGCAGCGCATCTCCTAAGAGAGACTGTAATTGCTTCGTCTCCTTTATGGAGGAAGGAAGAATCCAGTTTAATAAATTTCATTACACCAGCCCCTTTATGTAACAGGGCTGTTTCCGGGTCCTGGCAGATGGTCCATAGTAACAGTGCTTTGCTGATTTGGTTGGAGCTGATCCTATGAAATGAAAAATCCTGTGTAGCAGATGCCTTTCCCAGTCCTTGGCCATGGAAAAGTCAGCCTCTCCAGGGAAGGCACTATAGCTTTGGTGCTCACCATCTCTAGTGGGACTCAACGTGAACGCCTTGGAGGTCATCTTAAACCCAGTCAGGTTTTTACAGAAGGTCGCATTGGTGGAATTTCTTGGTGGGTGGGGTGCTGGTAAAGTGTGCTTTTTCTGGGGCCTGAGGGACAGATGGGATCTGGGAGCAGAGTGGGAGAGAGATCAGATGTGGAAGGGAAGGAAATACAGGCTGTCTCACTGTGGATCTGGCCTGATGGCCCTTCACACCACGAGGCCTTGGACCTCCAGATGAGCAATTTGAATGTAACCTGCAGGGCCCCTTTCACTGAAATTACTGGGACTCCAGGTCTGATTATCTTCCCTTTCCTGATGGGTGCTTGATCATAACAGGTTCTCCTTATGGCCTCTTCTGGTGGTGCTCCTTACTGCCACTGCTTGAGGCAAGTGGCAAGTCCCCAGACCACTGGCAGTGGGTGGGCGTCACTTCCACAGGCTCCTCCTGACCTTGTCCTGCTGCTCTGTTCTCGCTCTCGCAGGGTCCTTACAGGTGGGGGTGGGAGAGTTCCCCCCATCTGTGAGTGCAGCTCTCTTAAGGTCCCAATAGGTCTTTAATACTCAACTCTCCTGAAGAACTTGGGACAGTTCCCAGGGGTGGGGTTAGAGGAAATTTGAGAGACACCATCCAGAGTCATGTCCCAAGACGTTCTCACTGGTTGACCACAAACTGGCATCCGGGACAGGCTCCCTCCCCTCCTTGCTCCTACCCCTGGGTGAATTATTTGCCCACCCAAGGATCGGGGGCAACCTTTGTCTCCCTGCTTGAAGATCTTAATCTGGGCCTCCCGTTAACTAACAGCCAGTTTCTCTTTGAAAGCCAAGGATGCAAAGAGTATTGGGGGATCTCTTGGGGTTTTGGAGGTGGGACCCTGGTTTCCTAACATGACAGCTTGGATACCATGGTGAGCTTTGCAGAATGCACTGGCCCTGCTCCTGGTCCTGCTGGACCTCAGGATGGTCTGCAGGGGTCGCTGTGTGCCCACAGCCAGGTGCTGGGACTTTACCCGAGGGACTCAGGCAGCGCGTCTCTGCAGGCCCAGGCGTGCTTAGGAACTGCGGCTTTCCCTTGGCTGTGCCCAATCACCCAAGTCTCATTCCCAGCTCCAGCCTCCAGCTCGGGCACTGTGAGTCATAGTCATCAGTGGAAAACGCAGCTTCACCAACAGCTGGGCTCAGTGCTTGGCCTTTTTTCTTCTTTTTTTGTAACTTCACAGAGATGGAAACTGCTGATGATCTTTTGCAAGAGACAGCAATTGAAGGCAAAGTCCAGGGCTAGGTGGGGAGAGGAGAACCCTGAGGCGATGGGGGTAGAGATGTGTGTCTTTCCATTACCCTGCTCTTGGGCCTTCCAAGAAGTCATGCTAGAGAAGCAGGCAGTGAGGAGCCGTGTGGACCTTGCCTGTCTCTGCTCTTTTATGCCAAGGAGCCCAGGAGGCCTTTGGTAATTAGCTAATGCAGGTGGCAGTTGAAGCTTTGAGAGGTTGACGTATTTTTCTAAGAAGCTGTGAGTAGAATGTGCTAGAAGTCAGGGTGACCTGGGTTCTAGTCTTGCTTTGCTTCTAACCCACTGCTACCTTACCTTGTGTAAGTCAGTTACTTTCCTTACTGGGCTGCACTTTTCCCAGCTGAAGCAGAAGCAGACGGTAGGGTTAGAGTACTCTGAGGTCCCTTCCTGCTCTGGTGGTCTGTGAGTCTGAACTGAATGTCAAGAATTTTGAGGCTTGTTCCCATAATCATCTTGAACATCTGAGACCTGTAGCTGTTTCTCCTTGTGCAGTGAGCAGTGCTCATGGAGAATGACACAAGTACAGGTTCCTACTCTTCAAGGACTTCACATCTGCCTTCTTCCTCTCCTCCCCCCACGAAGCAGTGGACAGAGGTTCCTGGGAAGCAGGAAACTGGGATTCGGGTTCTGGCTTTGCCAAAATACGTTGTGTGTCCTCGGGCAAACCCCTCGCCTCCTTCAGCCTCGTTTTCATTTTCTCCAAAATCAAGGATTAGACTTGCTTCTTGGCTTCAACTCCCCCCATTCCCTCCCGCCGTCCTCCCCACCCCCACCTGCAGCCTCCTGCTAGCTCTTCTGCAGGGTGTGATTCTTAGCTGCAGAAGCCCTGGGGTATGGTTTCCTTTCTTGCCGGGAGGGAGAGAAGCAAGATTATTTTTTTAATTACGCAGCTAAGATTAGGCAGCAATCTACATTTTAAAGTGTTATTAATAAGAGTCTAAAAGTGTGCGAAGAAGCTTGGGAGTTGGAATGTGAAATGAGTTGGGAAACATCTGCAGAGGCACCGGCCTCAATCAGGGATGTTTTTTCTCTGGGTGCCAAGTGACTGCTAGGTGTGACTGGCAGCCTGATGTGCCGCTGGGCTCCTGGAGGAGCAGGAAGCCCAAGCACTGGGCCAGAGCAGGGGCCAGAGCCCCTCAGGTCAGGGGCTCACGGTCCAGCCTCTCATGATGGTTCTTTGCAAACTGGCTTTAGAGAAAGAGTGACAGTCATGATATTTCCAGCACCTCTATTTAGAGTTTATAAAGTGCTTTCATGTTTATTGTCTCCCTTTTCATCATAGTCCTGAGAGGTAGTTAGAACAAGTCTCACTGTCCCTTCAGGAGTCGGGTGAGGGCTCTTCAATTTAAGTTTCTTCCTTTAAGAAACGTGGTGTGCTATAGACAAAAAGCCCTGGACAGGAAGTGGGGAGCTGGGCACCTGTCCTGGGCCTCCACCTCCCTCCCCAGCTCTTCCTGTCTCCTTTTCCTACTTTGTCTTTATAGCACTTAAAGTCATTTGCCAGGGGATATGTTTTATGTGATTTTTGTCCATTGTCTGTCTTCCCCCTGCTAGAACGTAAGCTTCGCCAAGGAAGGGAGTTTTGTCTGTTTCATTCACTGTTGTGGCCCCTGGCACCTGGGACAGCACCTGGCCTATAGAAAGTACTCAGTAACTATTTGTTGAATATTGAGAGTGCCTGGCTCTGTTTCGGACTCGTCTGTGTGAAGAGTCATCTGTTTTCCTTAGTTTTGTATTCTCTTTGGGTAGTTGGAGGGGATGGTCTCTGACATCCTTGGTGGCACATAAAAGCTTGTGGTAAGAGCAATGCCTGTGACTCTTTTTCCTTCCAGCAAACACTGAGCACCTGCTCTGGGTCAGGCCCTATGCTAGGTGCTGTGAGGAATACAGACAACATAAGGAAGGATCACTGTTCTCTACCCCTCAGTGGATATGATGGTTAATTTTATGTGTCACCTTGACTGGGCCACGGGTGCCCAGATACTTAGTAAATGTTGTTCTGCGTGTTTCTGTGAGGGTGTTTTTGGAGATTAACATTTACACCAGTAGACTGAGTAAAGCAGATTGCCCTCCCTAATGTGGGTGCGCCCCATTCAATCAGTTGAAGACCTGAATAGAACAAAAGCTGACCCTTTTCTGAGTAAGAGAGGATTCTCCTGCCTGATAGCATTTGAACTTGGACATCGGCTCTGCAGGTTTTGGACTTGCCAGCCTCCATAATCATGTGAGCCAATTCCTTATAATAAACCTTGCTCTATAGAACCTACTGGTTCTGTTTCTCTGGAGAACCTTAACTAAGACAGTGGGCAACGTAAGACATGTCATCAAATGAGCTTATATTTGGTGGCATAGAATAGTAGTTAGAACAGGGGTACAAGCACCATGCCAGTGGCTCCTAAGGAACGGATGGCCTATTCTGACTAGGGGATAATAGAATACTTTAGGGAGGCAGTGGCTTTTGAGCCAGGCCCTGAGGATGAGAAGGAATTCTGTGGGTGGAACAAGCAGGCCGACCAGCAGTGCAGGCTGGGGCACAGCACAACCCTGAGGCCTGGGAGGGAGGAAGTGGAGCAGGCCCTTGGCAAAGGGGCAGTCACCCAGCGCTAAGAGAACCGAGGTGCTTGGAGGGAGGGGCTTGTGGAGGGCGAGGGAGCCAAATACACAAACAATCTAGGACCAGGGCTTCCTGCGATGCCCTCCCCAGGTTTGGAGAAGAAACCAGTCCTCCCTGCTTTTGTCTGGGAAGCCCCCATCCTGCGTGATACAGACAGTCCTACAGCTGGTCCAGGGGCTCCTCAGGTGCAGCCTGTCTGGACTTCTCTCGCCAGTGCCCCTGATTTGACAGCTAATAGAGTGAGTGGTGAAAATGGAGCAGCCGTGTGGAGTGCCTGGCACGTCTTAGGACTCTGATCTTTGTCGTATAGGCCGAGGGTGATGCTCCCTTAGTGATCTGGCCGGGCTGTCTTTGTGCCCCTAGCCCACACAGGTGTCCCTGTGACTCTGAACAACCTCCAGAAGTCCTTGGGACTGTCCACTTTTAAAGAGGCAGTGTGGGCCAATGAAAAGTGGAGCTGGGGTCACACGGACTGGTGGGTCCCCTGCAGGGCAGTGACTGGGGGCACCGACTGGGGACAGCTGGAGGCTCTGAGCTTGAGACTTCACCTCCCTCTATGCTTCAGTTTCCTCCCCTGTAATTTGAGGATTATAATAATGCCTTCTCACGGGGTGTTTTTGTGGACTAAATGGGACAATCCATGTAAAGAGTTTGGCATGAAGTAAGTGCTCTCAAAACATTAGTTATTGTTATTATCATCACCATTATTGCAGCTTTGCCACTTCCAAGCTGTGTGATCTTGAGCAAGTCATTAAACCTCTGTGACCTGTTTCTTTTTCTGTAAAATGGGATTCACACCAATCATTCAGTGTTGATTAAATTATATAACTTCATGGCAGTGCCTAAAATAGAGTTTTACACAGAGTCAGCTCTCAATAAATAATTCTCCCCAGGCCCTTATGTTTTTATTCAATCTCTTTGCAGGCTGCTTCTTCTCTTCTTTTTAGTTGGACATCTCATGTTTGGAAATTTTATTCCTGTATTAACTTAAAAAAATTCCAGACCTTTTGTTATGTGATATTATTCATGATACAACTTTGGAGACTTGGGAAATTTTACAAAAACAAACAAACAAACAAGATATACAGCCAAGTTCCCAAATTTTAAAATTGGTAACCATAACATTGTAAATCAACTGTACTTCAATTAAAAAAAAAAAGCATATATATGTAAAACTGAGTCACTTTGCTGTACAGCAGAGATTGGCACAGCATTGTAAATCAACTAGACTTCAATAGAAATTGTTAATCATATTAGTGGTCTTTGATATTAGAGTGGATGTTTTATTCAAGGACACTGGTCAAACTAAATATTCAAAAGGTGCCAAGAAAATTAAATTGTACACCACTCATTTTGACCCTGAGGATTTTTAGACATCATTATTAAAGTTTAGACCAAGAAGATATCTCAGAGGTCATCGATCCCAGTCCTCTTGTTGTATGGATGGGAAAAATAGGGCCCCTGGAGGGAAGGGATGTGTTCAAGATCACGTAGCCTTGGAGAGAAGCCAGGATTAGGATCCAGGTCTTCTGAGTCTCTGGTTAAAGCTTCTTATCTTCTCCAGCTCACCTTGCTCCATCTCTTTTCTGTTGCTCTCTTCCACCCTCTTCCTTTTTACCCCCTGGTTTAAATTTATTTGTGTTGTGTGGTGCGATGTGCCATATACTATGCTTGTATCTTACAAAAATCCCCAAATCCAATGGTGAAGCCTTCAGTGCTCTTCCTCTTCTTTATCAGTAAGATAAAGATGATGACTCACCTAAGACTTACCTAACATGTCGGTAGTTGGCAGCTGGCAGAGAAGATTTGACAAATTGGTAGAAATTGGGGGTGGAACAATGGAAATCCTTGGTAAGGCTGTGGTGTTCAGTTTGGGAGTATAGTAGTAATAGTGGCTAACATTTACTATTATGTGTCATGCACTATATGAAAAAGTATCCTTGCAGCAGCCCTACAAGGAAGGTGTTATTTTTCCATTTTTCAGACGTTGAGTAATTTGCTTAAGATTATGGAGCCAGCAAATGATAAAGTTTAGTAGTTGGGAGCAAGAAGTAGGTAGGAGGAGATGGCTACATTGTTCATTTGTTCATTCCAGCAACAAATACTTTATTGAGCATCTACTCTGTGTTGGGCATTTTTCTAGGATACAGGGATGGGCAGAAACAGTCCCTGCTATCACAGAGCTGAGTCTCTAGAGGACGAGACAGACTTTAATCAACAGTCCTCCTAATGAGCATACAGTTATAAACTGAGACAAGTTCTCCCAAGATGAGGAACATGCTTCTCTGAGATTGTCGCACAGAAGAGTCTGATCTGGGTTGAGGACTGAGCAGAGTTGAAGAGTGAATGAATACAAGTTGACTAGGTGAATGGGCTCAGGGGTAGAGGAGACAGCGGGGGCAGAGGGAAGGGATGTTGGAAGCCTCGAGGAAGAACAGGATAGCACGTCTGCGTGGGGGAAGCAGCCTGGTGTGCCTGTGTCCGGCCCCTGTCCTCTGAGCTCTCCCCTCTCCTCCTCCTTGCACGGGAAGACTAAGCTTGGTGACTCTCGGGCCGTTAGTTCGGTGTTCGAAGTTCTTGGTTTTTATCATCAAGTGCCTTTTTATAAAGTCTCTGTCCACATGGCAGAACAAAGGATGGGTTATAGAAATGAGGTTCTTACACTCCG
The DNA here is from genome assembly GCF_005190385.1 of Monodon monoceros. NCBI lineage: Eukaryota > Metazoa > Chordata > Mammalia > Artiodactyla > Monodontidae > Monodon > Monodon monoceros. The sequence continues at coordinate 69,775,823 of NW_021703784.1, read as the reverse complement.
AGGACTTAGAATTACTAACCCAGAGAGTAACAAGTGTTTGTAAACGGATAAATTATATAATAAATATAACTCATAGGTGCAGAGAGGCCTCCTCGTGTGTGTGTGTGTGTGTGTGTGTGTGTGTGTGTGTGTGT
>NW_021703784.1:69740817-69775679 GCF_005190385.1 Monodon monoceros | reverse complement strand
GTGTGTGTGTGTGTGTGTGTGTGTGTGTGTGTGTGTGTGTACTCCAGAAGCATTTGAGGTGGGAGGGACTAAAGAGGTTGTGTGGACTTTTTTCTGCCTGACCCGTGGGATTCTTTTTACAACGTCTACCTCTATTTGCTATAGCTCCATTTTGATATCTTCAATGGCATTCTGTTTCCTTCTGGGACAGATTATGTTAGGAAAATATGGATGTTCCTTATATCACACTGTAATCTATCTTCTTATGACCTTCAGGACCCCTTTTCCCAGAACAGGGTAGAAATACCTCTTCCCGTGAGGACCCAGATACCGCTGAAGCAGCTTCTCACTGTGCCCGTTGCTGTGGCTGCAGCACCTGCCCCTACCAGCATTCTGGGCAGCCCTCTGGCTGGTGAAGGAAGCTGGCTCCCCGACCATTCCCCATCCACCCCCACTTTTGTGTCTTCTCTGATCCCAGAGCACCCAGGGCTTTGCACCTCATTTTCTTTCTCCTCATTCACTCCCCCTTTATTTGTATTTGACTGTTTGATAAGATGTTTGCACAGGGCCCCAAGTGATTTAAATCATTTGGTAACGCATGACTCCTGTCAATGGAACCCCTGATCTAGCACCCTCTGCGCCTTTTTATATTTTAATGGCACACCCCCACCTTCTCACTAACCTTGAAATCCAGAAATCTCAGAGTGCTGTGTATCTCCTCCCGTTCCCTTTCTCTTACGTCAAATGGGGTGCCAAGCCTTGCAAATTCTTACCCCCCTGCAACAACTTCAACCTTGGCTTTAGCTGATGCCTCTTAGGCTTGTGTCACTGTAGTGGCTTCCTGCCTTCCTTCCCTTTTCACTTACTCCTGTGACTTTGCTTGTCCCCTCTCCCACTCCTAGAACCTTCTCCCTGTCAGTAAGATGGGGCTGGTAAGAATACCTGTCTCACGGGGTTGTTGGGAGGGGTAAACAGAATACTGCATAGAGAAAGCTTAGAACAGCATATAGAGAGTTCCTAGAACAGAATGCCTAGGCACATAGTCGTGCTGGGGAGGGAAGTGATAGGTATGAGTATTATTATTACTGGCCCCCTGCAATCCTTTGCCAAATGTACCATCCCCCAAACACTCATTTCATCAGGCCCCACCCCTGCCCAAAAGTCTGCAGTCTCCCCATGGTCTATGTAGCAGTGGTTCCTAAAGTGAGCATGCAAGATGAATTGCCAGGGTGTGGGAAGAGAAAATTCTGACTTCTTTTATGTTTTTATCTCATTGTTTTAAATTTTCTACTTTTGGAGTGTGTTTTCACTATATAGTTTTGAATAAAGGTACCTTTATAATTCCCATATGTGTATAATGTAAGTGTATACTTTAATAAATAAATGAATATACATGTATTAGAGGTATGCTAAAAATATTTTGCTGATAAGGGAGTGCAAGCAAACGAGTCTGGAAGGTGAGGTCCAGACCGTGAGCCTGGCGTTGCCCTGAGGTGGCCCCAGCCTGGCAGCCCCGACTCACCTCCGCAGCCCTGCCTCGTGACCCTCCCTCTCTCCACCTGCCCCACCTTGTGCCTTTGGATTTCTGTCGTTGCTTATCCCCTCTCCCCACTCCTGGAACGTTTTCCCTGATCTTCCCATTTTCTTTTCCTTTCCAGAAGTTCACCTTAACTCCACTTGTTCCATCAAGCCTGCCGGGGCAATTCCAGCTTGGAATGCTCCCTCCAAGCTCCCTAGACAGTCTTTGTCAATACCACTCATCTGGCCTCGTTGTTTTCTCCATTGCGTTGGGACCCTTGGCCATGTATATTTCTTGGCTCCCTAGTTATTCTGTTAATTTTCGCATGCGTGTGCCTTTAAATTATATTTTACTTGCTGACTTTATTTTGAGCTGTTTGTCATTTCTCCCATTTATCTGGAGACACATACCTATACTCGTTGGATGGCATTAATGTATCTATTTTTTGTCACAGTAATATATAATTATTATTTAATCTAAGGTAGATTCATTTGTCATACATTTGGGATCTGAATGTCCTTGGATTTGCCAGCTTGCTTCAGCTCGAGGCAGACATTTATCTACAGTGCATTAATGAACATCTTTCGTATGTGGATTCATTGTTTTCTTTTGCTCCAGGTGACCTAAAAAATCGTAATCCTTGTGTTTAATGCCTTTATTTCACTGCTTATAGTTCTGAGGTCTGCATGGTCTCTTGGGAAGGAGGCCATTCTAGTGAGGAAAGCTGGGTGGTACACAGAACATATCCATTTAATCTGAGTTTCCCCCCCTCCTCAAACACTGTCAGAATGGCTGTTTCATCAGCCAGGTTTCATCAGTTTGTGACAGCAGCTCTGCAATCATTGGATCTGCCATTGGTCTTGGAATCAGAAGACAGAGGATTTATAATTTGCTTTTACCACTGGCTGGGTTTTTCTGGACTTGATCAAGTCACTTAACCTCTCAAATCTCCTCTGTAAAATAAGCTTAATAATCTATACTTCACAGAATTTTTATGAGGATTAATTGAGATATTGTCTGTTAATGTGCTGAGCTCCTGGGAGGTGGTCAATAAATGTCTGTTTAAAGGAAAAAGAAAAGAGCCTCCTCTGTCCCTGTGAGCCTTCTGATGCAGAGTATATTTTGGGGAGAAGCAGACAGACAGCTTCAGGGAGTGTACCTACCTGACTGCACAAACTTAGGTCGGAACCCAAAGGCTGGCCATCCAGTCAGCCTGGTTGTCTGTAATAAAATGTCTGTGGCCTCCCCAGGGAGCATGAAGATTAATTAGTTCATCTTTGTAAAGTGCTTTGAAGGTGAAAAGTGCTACATAAGTGGAATGGTTGAATTGTTATTGGAAATGTAATCGTGGTAGCACCATATTCTGGCAGTCTTGCCTGTCTTGGACATCAATAATCAATAGCAGAGGAGGTTCTAAGATGTTTTACTTGATAAGAAAGGATTCACGGTGGGGTTTGTGATAACATAATTCTTTCTGTAGTCTTGCAGTTAGCAACTTGCCAGTTCTTCTCAGCAGAGGAACGCTAGGATCCTTTAAGAAGTAACAGTCTCATCCTCTGGCTTCTTGGGAATCTCTCTGCTAAGGCAGTCTGGTTGTAAATCCCAGCCAGCTCAAGCAGAGGGACAGTTTGCCAGCTTGGGATGCTTTGTGGGTCCTGGGCACATGAGCTTTTTTGGGGGCTAATCCTACAGAAGTGAAGCAAGTGTGTTTATGCAGTGATTTGGGCCAGTGTGATAAACCAATACAGAGTGGTACCATGAGCTAGTAGAAGGAGTGTGGCTTAACTGTGTGACCCTGGGCTGGTCACTCCTTTGAACCTTAATTTTCCCACCTGTTAAATGGGATCCTAGTAGTTGATGAGTACAGTAGTAAAGGTAGATCAGAGGAGGGAGGGTTTCACCCGTTCTGTGGAGAATTAAGAAGTCAAGAAAGGTTTTGCAAAACTGGTGGTCCATGAGCTGGACTCTGAAGGTTGAGCCATAGTTTATCAAATGAATGATGTAAGGAAAGGGCATCCATGGCAAAAGGAAGAGCACTTGTGAGGCCATGAAATAACACATCTGAATGGACCCTCTCCCTGTTCTTGTAATATATATGGTACCCCATGGGTTGCACAGACTTTGTTCCCTCTTCGAGGAAGCCTGGAAGAACTTCTTGGTGTCTATTTTGGTGTCCGTGAGCAGATTGATCCTGAGGACTGTATCCCTGCAGAGCCCTGTACCCCTTCAAAATTCTGACATTTCCCCTATGAGTCTCCGGTTGTTTTTTAACTGACACTATAAACCATATGTTGAATGTGGGACCAGATGAAGCTTTGATACTAAACACAGAGTATGTAGTAGATTTGTCTAGAATTTAATATGCATTACTTGGTGTTTTGTCTCTTAAGCAAAGTTTCTCTTTGTTAAAATAAACATGTATAAAGAATTTATACAGCGCACATGGTTATGCATATTTATTGCAGAGAATCTGTTAATAATCTATGCCTCATCAGATTTTGCATTTCTGTTGAAATAACAAATGTGGCACTTGGTACAGCTGAATAAGTTTGGTGAATTCTCTCTTATCTGGGAGAAAAAAGGCCATTTCTTTTTTTCAAACTTCATTTTCTTCATTCGTCTTTAGCACTGGCCAGCTTCCCAGATGGTGCATCTGGGGGACTGAATGCTTTTCTGGCTGTAAATGATTTTGTCTTTTTTTTTTCCTTCTCTCACTCCCTTCCCTCTAGCACACATAGGCACTCACCTTGGGACTATTAGAATTGCTCCTGTGGGTAAGAGCATAGACTCTGAAAGGTCCTCGATGTTACATGGAGGGAAAAACACATGAAACTGGCCATTAATTGAGCTCAGAGTAAGGCCCTGAGAGACTGTGGCCTGGGGCAAGTCCGGAGCCTGGGGAACCTCAAGGTGGCCGACAGAGGGCTCTGGATTGGGTGAGAGGGAGGGGAGCCTGAGAACAGACATCCTCTGTCCCTGCAAAGTACAAGGAGGGTGTGGGGGAGGGGAGAGGGTGCATAGGCCATACAATGCCCTTGAGGTGTTCTCTGTGGCCATGTCCATATCTGTTAAAATGCAGGAACCCAACCTGTAGAAGTAGCCTCTGTTGGAATCCAACTTTGGCACTCAGCCCTTGTTTGATCTTGGTTAAGTCATACATCTCACCTCTCTGAACTTCAGTTCCCACATCTATAAACACGTGAATATGCACACTTTCTTTACAGGAAGATAGGAAGGCTCCTGCTACATAGTAGTTGGTACCAAAATTAATGATCATACTTTCTCTTGTAATTCTTCGCTTACCCATGAGAGCACAGCTGTGGAATATAGCCTTAATTCAAATAATTTTTTTTTCTTTTTTTAGAAACTGGCAAGGTGTTTACCTGGGGCCGAGCAGACTACGGTCAACTGGGGAGGACATTGAAGTCTCATGAAGACTGGAAACCAAAGAAGCAGGATCCATCCCTCTGCTGCTCCAGGCCATCAAAGAGCACACCTTCCTGTCTGCATTGCTTAACGGGAGCAACTGAGGTAGGAAGTGACCTCTTTCCGCAGAGGTGATGCGTTTCTTTTCCTTATCTTTCAGGGGAGCATTCACTGAGAGCCTACCTGTGTGCTTATAGTTTAGGCCTTATGGTGGGTTCCATGCAGAAGCCTGAAGGGGTCCTTGCTTCAAGTTGCTCGGGTTTAATATGGTAGAAAAGGCAGTTACCTGGATACCTGTGCCGCAGGGTAGACTGTGTGTGACTCCTTCAAAGGTTCCAGGGGCTCTGGATCCACTTCAGAGAGTGAGAGATGAGTTCAGGGTACAGGACTGGGTTCGGCTTTGTGGAGGACACGGCTTTGAGCTGTGCCTTGGAGGATGGGGAGACTTGAGCAGGCACTGTGAGAGAGAGGAGAACTTTCCAGTGGGCACAGCAGCTGGAGCAAAGTCACGGGAGTGGGAAAGGGAAGAAAGTGTTTGGGGAGCACTTGTAGTTCTGTCTGGCTGGAGCACGGTGTGTCTGTGGGGCTGAATATGAAGTAATATCAGAAGGTTGGAACCTGATCAGAGGGGCCGTTAATACTAAGCTGAGTATTTTGCTCTTCTGTTTATATTTCCCAGTGTAGAAAACATGGTAGTTCAGTTGTTTATTCAAGCCCCTCTAGTTCCCTGAAATGTCTTGGATTTCTGTATTTAAGGCAGGAGTCTTAATTTCTCCAGGGTATGTGTTTCTGTTACTAAATTTTATTTTACTGCTGTCCTTAAAAAAAAAAAGAAAAAGAAAGGGCTAGGTTTTTGAGAAGAATGGGGATGGCCACTCAGGAAATGTGCCTCTGAACCCAAGTTGGCTTAATGAAGGAATTCAGCCTTCATTCAGTCTGTCAAAAAAAAAATTAGAGCTTCCCTGGTGGCGCAGTGGTTGAGAGTCTGCCTGCTGATGCAGGGGACACGGGTTCGTGCCCTGGTCCGGGAAGATCCCACATGCCGCGGGGCGGCTGGGCCCGTGAGCCATGGCCGCTGGGCCTGCGCGTCCGGAGCCTGTGCTCCGCAATGGGAGAGACCACAACAGTGAGAGGCCCGCGTACCACAAAAAAAAAAAAAAAAAAAAATTAATAAACTAGTGAGACTTCTGTAATTAGCATCAGACTAATTACAACCCTCTCCATACCTAGAGGGCTTCCCTTCCCCTGGGGCCTGCCTGGCCTCCTCCTTCCGGGTATGTAGGACGGTTCTCAATTTCTGCCTTACATCCCAGCCCTGGTCCTCCTGGGCCTTTCCTTGGTGCTGGGTTGAGTCTGTCAGTCTGTCTGTCTCTTTTTCTTTAATTGTAAAGGCACTGAACAACACCACAAGGACAATTTAGACATGGTAATACTAGTAATAAAACCACCCATAATCTTACCACCCTAACACAACTATATTCCTTTTCTGCGTATACACATGTACATACCTTACAAAGTTATAGTGGTGGCATTTATAATGTTTTCTATTCAGTGGTAATTTATTTTATCACAAATACTTTGTTTTGTCTTGGTCTTTAAAGATCATTTAAAATGGCTGTATAATATATGATTTGAAGATTCTGGGATTTTCCAAGTCATTCTGTGAATGTTGGACATTTAGATCATTTCCCTTTTTTTTGGTCACTGTAGTGAACTCTGCAGTGAATACCCTGTTGAACTGTTTCTTTAAGGCAAAATCTTGGGAATGAAATTGCAGGGGCAAAGGCCATGAGCATCTTCATGGCTTTTGCTGTATTTCTCTAGATTCTGTTTGAAAGAAGTTGACTCCAGTGAAAGAGGGAACGCAGTACTTAAGCTAGTACTGTCTGCTTAGTGAGGGAAGGTGCTGAGAGCTTGATATATGGTGATTTAGACTCTTTAGCTTTCCTTTTCTTTCCCAGAACACTTAAGACTTTGTGGTCAGGTAGCACAGCAGAGGCATAGAGGCTTCATGGGTTTTTCTGAATCTCTGGTTTTATTGGTAAGATGAGGGTAATAATACCTACCACAGGAGGTCATCGATGAGGATTACATGCCAAGTTCTTGGCACTCTCCAGGCACTCAGTAACTCTTGGGTCCTTTCTCTTCTTCCCTTTGGAACCTTTGAATGCTGTGTGGTGACCACACTGTGCAACACTGCAACAGACATGGCCAGTGTAAGCATATAGCCAAAGAGCCTCACATTGATGTGACTTAAATTATTTAGCTTCCTGGCAGGGCAACGTGAGGAGTCGGCTTGAGCCCCGAGCCCTATGGCAGCTTCATTTTCGTGCTCCCCTCCATCTGTGCTCTGGCCTCTGGGGAGCTGGTGCTCATGTGTGTTCTCACTGGCCTCACTGCAGGTTCAGGCCCAGGCTGTTTCCTGCTGGTAGATTGGGTCTGGGAATGCTCTCTGCTGTTCATGTCCCGGTCTGGCCTGTCAGGCAACTATTTGCTGGAGGGCCAGAGCTATAAGCTGCTAGGGGTGCGTTCACCTTGGAAAAGACAAGAGCTGTGCTAAACTGTGTGATACCCTGGCAGGAGCTTGGCCAGGGAGGTGCACAGACACCTGGGGAGACAGGAACAGCCTTGGACTAAACTGGTAACCTGACCTTCAAGGACCTGAGTGTCCCATAGCTGGCCAGTTACCTTCTTCTATATCCAGGGATAAGCAGAGGGAGGAGTGAGCTGTCTGGGCTGAGGCCTCAGATAGGATGTCTGCCCAGAAGGGTCCAGAGAGACAGCCAAGTGGGAGGGGAAAGCACAGGTAGACAGAGCTGGACTGTGGTATGACCAGCCCTTCCCATGAACAAAAGAAAGAAAATAAACACAATGTTACCTGGTGGTTATTATGGTCCAGGCAGCATGCTAAATGCTTTACATATATTCTTTCCTTTTCACAGTAAGCTTGGGCACAGGTGTTATAATCACTGCTTTAAGAATAAGGAGACTAATGGGTAAGTCACTGGCCTTGGATCACATACTAGGTAAACAGTGGGGCTGGGGCTTGGACTTGAGGAACTTGAAGCTCACATACGTTCTGTATGGATGAAGTAACGGTGCATATGTACCCTCACCTGCACGAAAGTTCCGGGAGTCAGGGTCTCTGATTCCCTGAGAGTCTCAGTTCTTTTCTTCTGAGCCATGTCTCATCTCTAGCCTAAGAAAGACTGAGATTTTAAACCAGACGGGCCTTTGTTCAATGTTCTTACGGTGCTGAAGACTGAAGATGGTATGTTTTGTGCACTGTCAGCTTTGCCTTAGGTACTGGCCCTCTCTAGCCCCTCTTGGAAAATTCCAGGGAGAGCACCGTGGTTGGGATTACCCCCATGCGCATGTCAGGGCAGGGTGCGTGTGAACGCACTGTTCGTTTGCTCTCTGACAGCAAACATACACACCAGCAGCTTTTTGCTTTCCAAGCTCCTGGTGGGGTGCTCCCTGGCCATTTCCTGTGGAACATTGGCTCTGAAGCAGCTACAGCAGGGTATCTGGTGTGTTAGTGGGACCATCAGGAGGCCTGGTTAGTGGGACCATCAGGAGGTCAACAGCCTCTGGGGGACAAGGTCTGGATTGGGGGTCAGAAGGCCTGGGTTCTAGCCATGGTTCTGCCCTGACTGGGTGAACTTGGGCAAACCCCTTTCCTCCTTACCCTTAGTTCCCCGATACGTAGCTTGAGGTTGTTAGACCAGGTGATTCCTGTAAAGTTTCTCATAGATCTAAGAGTCCCTTCCATCTCTGATTCTTATTTTATGGAAACGATCACTACTTAAATTTGTAATGACTCCTGCCTCTAGAATCCCTTGGTGTCATAGCCAAGATCGCTCAACCCCAAGCTGCTGGCTCAACTTTGGCAGACCTGGGAATGTTAACTAATCTAGAAGTTCCAGACTTCAGTACCGCTTGAGCCTTGCTCTGCCTCTTCGCCTTGGCTCTGTTCTCTGCCCTTGTTCCTTGTCCCCAGGGCTTCCTGTTCCATCTTAGGTCACTGGGACTTAGTATGATGCTCCCACCTGGCCCTCCCAGGACTTGCAGTTTGGCTTTGACTCCCGTCCCTGTGGCTGTGACCTTATTGCCGGGAACAGGCAGACCTTGGTGACTCTACCTTCCTGGATTCTCCTCCCGCCACCCCCTCCACTGGCTCTGTGCCTGCTGTCCCACCTGTGTGCGTGTCTCCTGGGTTTACCCCCTTCTTGGCTTTGGGTTCTTGTCCATTCCTTGTCAACCCAGTGAACATTGGTTGACACTTACCATACACTTGCTTTGACCACACACTGGTGGTGGGTGGGGAAGTGGATACAAAGATAAAGAATAATCTTTGCCCTCAAAGAACTTCCACGTACGTAAATAAATTCCTTACCCTATAGAGTGAAAAGTGCTGTTAGAGGTGTGTACGAAAGGCTAAGGGAGCAGTGAAGGTGGAATAATTTATTCTGAAGACACTAACAAAAAGAAGTGTTTGGACTGGGTTCTTAAAAATGAGTAGGAGTTTAGCAAAGGGAGAAGGACATTCCAGGCAGAGGGGACAACACGAGCTAAGGCTGTGAATCTGGATCTGCTTTTAGCTCCTGGTACAGTCGGGATGCCTGTCCCTTCCAGTGGTCCAGCCTAGTTTTGTAGTCTGGCTGCCTGTTTCACCTGCCCCATCACTGCCATCCATCCTTCTGATAGGAGTATGTCTAAAGGAAAATAACTCTTGCATACGTTATCTCTTTTGATCCCAGGGTGATGCTGTGAAATAGGCCAGAATAGGAATGATTACCCTTATTTTATAATTGAGGAAACTGAGGCCCAGAGAGGCTAGCTGGGAATTAGGAGAAGACCTGAGACAAAGAACCTTCCCGGTGTTTCTGAGAACCTTGCTCTGGGCTCAGTCTGCAGCCATGGTCCTGAGTCATGTTCCTGGTTTGAATTCTGCCCACGTTTGGTTGAGGAGGACCAAATCCCAGGCAGGGAGCTCAGTGCATACGTGCACGTGTGTGCATACACGCAGCCATTGGAGCAACAGCAGGAAACGTGGAAATAAACTAGAGTCGAACCAGGGATTGGGTAATTGTCAAGCCCAAATGCCACCAGCCCTCATTTTGCTGCAGGACTAAAACTGTTTGTTGGAGAATCAGCCTGTGCACAGGGTCTAAGTGAAATCTGTCAGAATGAGTGGGAAAGAAGCTATTTTTAGTTTGCAGAGTCACTCACTCCGCTGTGTTAGCTGAGGTTTGAGCCAGTCCCCTACGCTTTCCACAGTGTTATTTCTGAAGGAGAAATACCACTGGAATGCTGTGTAAAACACATTAATGAACCTGGAAGTTTCCAGGGTGTCTTTGTCCTGCAGCTCCCTTGGAAGGCTGCCTTTCCTGAATGACCTTCCTCCTTTCCTATATTTAATGCATTTCTAATTTTAAGTTTGTGTCAAGACTGTGGGACTTCAGTGCCCTAAATAACACAGAAATCTACCACCAGCGATCAGCTGAGTCCGGAGGGCTCTGACAGATGAACACAACCTGAAAAAGCCTCCCCAAGTAGCTCTCTGGTAAGTATCCGCAGCATCATCGCTCTTCTCAGAGGGGCAGTAGGCCTCTGAGACCACGGCGGCCAGGCTGCCCAAACCTTCCAGGTGTAGTGGTTTCAGAGGCCTCCTCAAATGGGGTGGCAGTGTTCATCCAAACACGGTTTTGCTGGAGATTAGAGAAGCTAGCACATCTGTGCTGTAGCTGCTGACCTAACGGGGAGAAAAACACAAAACAAACCTCAAAGCAGGGGACTGGATTTGTCCGTGTGAACACTCAGGAGAGAGAAAGAGCCACCAGCCAGGGCTGTTTTGTTTGAAAGAGATGGTAAAGCATCTGATACAGAAGCATTTATTTACTACCTGCTGTTTTCTTTTATTTGTATTTATCATCTCTTCTCACTGAAACATAATATCCAGGAGGGCCCGGGCCCTCGTCATCTTATTCAAAGCTGTGTTCCCAGTGTCTGGAATAGCTCCCGGCACCTCATAGGTGCTTAGTGGATGTTTACTGACTGAGCACATGAGAAAGAGCTGGTCTCAGAGGGTGAGACCCTTTACAGCTCCTCTTCTCTCTCTCTGTCGCTGTAGTCTGTGCCTCTCAATCCCAGGCCAGTTCCGGAATAGGCATTTCCATGTTCTCAGGCATTTGGGCATCAAATGTCATGCAGAGCCAGAGGACAGGCACCGACGCTGCAATGTGCCCGAACAACCCGGAAGTTTCTTATGAAGTCTGTTGATGGTGAGGCTTCTAGTCCTTTAGTGCTTTCCAGTTTACCAAGTGCTTTCACGCCTATTCATCTTCACTTTTTCTTCTTTTATCTGGAAAATGCTTATGTGTGCCCGTCTGTCCGAGCACAACATTCGCCGAATGTGGGGAGCAGAGAAGAGTGGGACGGATCCTGTCTTAGGAGCTTGTGAGCTGATGGCAGAACTAAGATAAGTTCATTGCAGGACAAGCAGAATGTGACAGAGGCTGTGAGAGAGTCTGACATTGAAACCATGTTGATCCCATCCCTTCCCCTATCCTTGGGGACCTTTTCTTTCTTGCACTTTTAGTCCCTGTGGTTCTGTTGGACTCTGCAGGGTTGGGCTCAGGGCGGTTGCGGTGGAGGTGGTGACTGGAAAGCCTTCCTGAGTTGGAAGCTTTGACATTAAATTAGTTCTCAAGGGAGCTAATGTGAAGTAACAAGGCAATCTTGGCAAGAACTTGCATTGAGAGGAAAGCAGAGGAAGAGCAGCCAGATAGAGATTGAGTATTGACAAGAGAGGGAGAAAGCAAGCCAGGAACTGCAGTGTCGCAGAAGCCGAGGGCATTTCAGCAGGGAGGTCAGGGAGCTTGGAGACTGAGACAAGACCACTGGCCTTGGTGTTGGGGAGGGGTGGTGACGCTTCTGAGAGCAGCTTTGAAGGACATGGGGCGAATGAAAGGGTGAGGAGAAATACAGGCTGCAGGTGCAAACAACAGAATCGAGAGATTCGGTGGTCAAAGGAGGATGGGGACAAGCTCAGGAACTCGAAAGGAGAGCTTGGTTCAAGTTAGTTTTGTAAGCCCGGGGAACCTGAGGTGGGTCAGAAGGCTGAAAGCAAGGATTAGAGAGAGGGAAAGAAAGAGAGAGAAAGCTTCTGAGGACAGATGCAAGAGGGAGGCAGGATGGCTGGAGCAAGGCCTCCAAGGAGATGAGGGAGAGGAGGGAAATCACCGTGAAGGGGTTCGTTCTGACAAGAAGGAAGGATTCTTTTCTTTCAGGACAGGAGCAAAGAGAAAAGGGGATATGGGAAGATGGAAGCTTCCGGGTGGAGAAGAGCAATCCTTTCACTGAAGTGTGTGTACCCTTTGTCGTCATGTTTTATGTTAGTTTTATTTATTTATTCAGTAAATGTTTACTGCATCCTACTGTGGGCAGCACCGTACAGTGTGCCAAGAATTCACAACAGAAAGACAAAGTTGCTGCCCAATGCTGGAATACCGTGTTTATTAGCAATACAGTACTTATTAACATGTCCGTCTCTAAATCAAACCTAGAGTCTTTTGAAGGCCCACACTGTCTTATTTATCTTTGTATAATTAGGGCCAGGCTCGGTACAGAAGTAAACGATCAGCAGAAGTGTGCTGAAACCATGTGAGAGCGCCTGTTGGGTGGCTTAAATCTTCCTGCTTAGATTGAAAGACAAATTGTCTGCCTGCGTGTTGAGGTTACTGCAGGGAGGCCTCCATGGAGGGGCTCGTTTGCTTTACTCTGTAGTGGGTGCATCCAGCACAATCTGGTAACTGCCTGGAAACGGGAGAAGAAATATTCCATTACTGGCTCTGATCCCTGAGTGGTGGGTAGAGCAGATGTTGCTGCCCTTATTCTATGGAGGTTCAAAGAGAAAGCTGTCATGAGCTTAAGGTTATATACTACATGGCAGAACAGGGACTTGAATCTGGCTCTCAGAGCCCTCCTTCTTCTCATAGCTAGCCCTGTGCACCAACAGCTCCCTCTCTGGGCAGTTCTGATCAGAATGTGGCCCTGGGCCCTGGCTTTGGCTATCGCTGCATGGTAGTTGGGTCTGACGGAGACCTGGTAGCACTCTCCAGACTCGTAATCTGGGTCATTGTCTTATGAGGAAAAGCAGCAAGGAAAGGACTGGTGTCAATGAGGACTGGGACAGAGACATTGACTCATGATTGTGGTAAACCCTAGTGCTTGCTAGAGTTGGAGGTGTGATGGACAGAGGCTTGAATGTGGAGTGAGACCAGGGTTGGAATTTCTGCTCTGTCACCGACAACTCATATGACTTTGGGCCAGTCAAAACCTCTCCAAGCCTTAGTTTTCTCGTCTACAAAATGGGAGTACTAATATCTGCTTTACGTTGCCTGCAGAGCTATTGAAAGATGCAAATAAGCTATAAAAGGGCTTTTATAAACTCTAAAGGGCTGTACAAAAGAGTTACTGTCGGGTTCATGACAAGTGAGCCACTCTATGCTTCAGACACAGGTTTTATTATAAGTCTGAATCAGAGCTGCTCTTCTGTCTTAATCACTTGAGATCTTAGGAGCTACAAAGAACTGTCCTGGATTTTGTGGTAAATACTTCTTAGAATCAGAACCAGTGAAAATATCGGAGGCCAGGTGCTTGGTAACCCACAGCCAATCTCCATGCAGGGCCGGGGAGGGTGAATTCCTGTCTTTTGAGGTAGCCATCAGCATCAACAGCAAGGATGTCTCCGGTGCTTCCTCTCAGCGGCAGAGGAGACTCATCAGCGCTGATTTAAACTCCAGTGACCTCGTGTGTCACCACCGTGCTCTGCAGCATTACGACTGCCCCAGGCCTTGCCCGGGGTCACCCTGGAGTTGACCAGCTGTCTTTTGTTGGCTTTGACCTTGAAAGCAGGGCTGTCCCAGGGTGAAAGTAAATCATGCCAAGGTTTAGAGTGAAAACAGAAGCCAACAGAGGCTTCAAAGGAGGCTGCAGTGGTTTGATGAGAGAAATACAAGGTCTGTGAAGGCTGAGTGAGCTGTAAGTGAATCGATTGGCCAGGGCACTAAAACTGCCTCCATCTACACCACTGTTCCCCTAGCTTGGACCCCCGTTATCTATTGCCTAGTGACAGTGACCACCCCTCAGTTGAGAACCCCTTGTCTCTAGTTTGTGCACCTTCTAGGTGCCCCCACCCAGCTGCCAAAATGATGTACTAAAATATAAATCTGATAATATTATGCTCTTATTTAAAAAAAAAAGATTTTAAAAAATATGGAGGGAAGTGGGCGAGGGATGGATTGGGAGTTGGGGATTAGCAGATGCAAACTGGTATGTATAAGATTCATAAACAACAGGGTCCTACTGTATAGCACAGGAACTATATTCAATACTCTATGATAAGCCATAATGGAAAAGAATATGAAAGAGAATGTATATATGTATAACTGAGTCACTTTGCTGTAAGCAGTAATTAACAACATTGTAAATCAACTATACTTCAATTGAAAAAAAAAGAAAATACAGGAAGCATTTATTCCCACAACAAACACTTATTGGAAAGGTACTATATGGAAGAAACTTAGCTGAGCCTTCTGGAAATAGAGGAGAATAAGACCCAACCTCTGCCCTCAAGAGGTAGGAGAAACACACAATCCCTAATCTCCACAGCTAGTTGTGCAAAGAATGCAGTTATTAGAGTGTGACTGTAGGCCTTGTTCACCACTGTGTCTCCATCACCTTAATTAGTGCCCAGCACACAGTAGGTACTCAGCAAATAATTATTATAGGGATGAATGTATACCTTTGCTTTTTGGCCTCCCATCTAGGATGATGTCTATAATCTCGGGCTTGTCATAAAAAGCTCTTCTTGATACCGCCCCTGTCAATATCCAGCCTCACCTTCTACCAGTCTCTCCCTTGCACCTTGCAATACATCTGTGTCAAACCAACGAAATCGTCATGTTGTTTGATACTTCTGGGTCTTTGATTCTTCTGGTTCTTCTTCTGGTTCTTTCCTTTGCCCTTGGCTGCTTGGACAACTGCTCCCCCCCCCCCCCCGCCCCCCGCAACAATGGATAACAAGGACGATGTCTTATATTCATCTCAGTATTCCTGCCATTCAGCCTAACAGACCTGCCTCTTCTTTCTTTCTCAGTTTTTCTTTGCTTGGTGCCGTTACCCCCCTTCCTTGACTCTTGTTGGACTGCTGTCCCTGAAGCCCTTTTCCACCTTTCCTCAACCTCCCTTGTCCCTGAGACCTCTTGCGATTCCAGATCTGGCATTTGGTGGGGGTGGGCTGCTGGAGGCCTGGCTCCTTGGCTGTGATGAACCCTGGCCTTCCTTTTGCCTTTCTTAAATGCTTTCTCCCTCCCACACTGACCTCTCTTCCAGTTCCACTAGCACAGGAACCCTACCCTGAGCAGAGCCTGGATTTTGCCAGTCTCATTGCCCGGGGCCTGGACTCTGTGTTCTGGACCCCTGATCACTGTTCAGGACCTTGTTCTGAATTCCCCAGTAGAGTGCCAAGTGTTTGATTCCAAGGGTTATTGCTGCTCAGAGCTTCCTGCTTGGAGGCCTTCTTTGATATTGGCAAGGGCCTGAATCAAGCCGCTCTCTGCCAGACCCCTTTGGGTACGTTATATTGAATGGCTGCCTTAGGAACCAAGCCTGTAGTCACCCCTCTTCCCCAAAGGTAATCCCATCCAGTTCCAGCCTCTTCTTGGCCTGCAGTGTCCTGAGCCTCTGAGGCCTTGGCTGGTAGGCGCCCCACGAGGTAGATAAAGAGAAAACATTGCTCTTGTCACTTCCAAGGAAGCAAACCAGGCCATGCTTTTGGCATGTAACCTTCAGAACCCGAAGACCGCAGGCCGTTTGGTAGTGGGACCACCAAATTATGACTAGAAGGAAGAAGTTAGTCTTTGTATGATTGTGTAATTTCCTTCTGTGATGTAGTGGTTCTCTCTGTGGGAACACTGTCAGTGCTGGTGGCCACCTCCTGCATCTGCAGATTGCTCTTTGGATGAGAGCTGTTTTTACTGGATGCCTGGTGTCATCCAAGATGGGGGGTACTGGCTGTGGGTAGCAGAAATGGAAGGAATCAGAGATGTGAAAATAGCAGCTGCTACGACAATCAATCAACAGTGAAGCTTCTGGCTTTTCAGAGGGGCCAGAAATGTAAGGAGAAAGGAAAGCAGGAGGCAGAGTGGGAGCCACTAATAGGTGCTGGGAGGCTGCTTGTAGCTGCCATGAGGACCTTCCATGGGCCACTTCAGGAGACTGAGCTGGCTGGGGACAACTGCTCATGGTTGCTGAACAAAATGTATGTGTTGTTGTAGCTAGCACTCCCAGGATTGAGTGAGGAAAGTTCCTCACTTTAGAATAATAATTTAGTCATTCTTGAGTATCTTCTCTGTAGTTTTATTTCCATGTGATCCTTTTTGTGTAAGATTTTTTTTTTTTTTACTAGCCTGGAGCATGCACATCATTTGACGATAGAGTCTGTGTGAAGGAGCAACCCATAGAAGAAGGACTTGGGAGAATCAAGTGACTTTACATTGTCGTTTGATTCTTGGACAAACTGCTTTACTTCTCTGAACCTCTGATTTTGCAACTGTCAGATAGGATACTGCTTCTAGGCCTGCCTCTGCAAGGTGTTGTCAAAATGATTATGAATATGAAAGCATTTTATAACCGTGAAGCAACAAACAAATGAAGTTAAGTTGGTTGACTTCTCTGTCATATGCAGTCTTCTGTGGGTTTTCAGGAAACTTCCATTTCTTGTAGCTCTTTGCAAATTGTTGTCAGTTATTAAAGAGCTGGAGTTTGATATGAATCATTTCCATGATTCTTGTGTTCCTCTTTATCCATTATTACCTGTCAGTGCATTTGAGCATTGGACTTGGAAAGTGACAACAGGGAGGACATCTAGAGTCCTACAGCTTTCTGAATGGGATGTGACTGATGGTATAAATCTCCTACAGGTAAGAGCTGAGGACTTGGGAGCAGAGAGATCTAGGGGCAGTGTCAGGGAAAAGAGTTGTTGGCCAGGTTTCTTGAGTCTTTGGCAGAGCTTCTTAGAGGAGTTGAAATTTAAAGGCTGAGGGAGACTGAGTTTGGTGGGTGAGAAGATCAAGGCTTTTCAGTCTTCTGAAGGACCTATAGGAAGAAGCTGGTTCCTTCTGAGATGATAAACCTGGTGATGGTATTGGCAGGCTTGGGTATGAGCACAGAGGTTGGCAATTAAGAAAGTCTTGATGGGGAACATTAGGATTTTTAAGAAATAATAATAATGATAGCTCCTATTTGTTGAACATTGACTATGTACCACACATTGTGCACTGTATAAACATCACTTTCAATTCTTACCTCATTTCCATGGAGCAGGGTACATCCCAATTTTGTAGATGAGGAAACCAAAACTTGGGGAAGTAACTTGTCTGAGGACACAGCTAGGGAGTGGCACAGATAACACAGTGGCAGTGTCCTGGACTAATGGACATCCAGGTGACTGGATGGTGGTTGTTCAGGCTTGAGGGCAAAGAGGTGACTGAGAATGGTGCTCACCACCCCCTCTGAGACATCCAGATGGTGCCCGAAGAGGTAGAGCCTGTGACAGTTCCTTCTCCCCTCTTTGGTGTCTGGGCACAGACTAGGGGAGGTGAATGGTTTTCTTTCACCAGAAACTCCCACTTTAAATCTGGGACAGTGAAGTGTGCCTTTGAAGAGTTGAGAAAGGATATTTTAGTTCCTCATGGTCCTTTCTTGGGCTTCTGTTTCCATTCATACTGGCAACAGGGATGAGTTTCGTAGTATCTCAATCCCAGCCCCCTTACCTGCAAATCCAAGTTGTACCACTTTACAAGGCTCAGATTAGAGCTTACCTAGTTGATTCTACTTTGGACAACTCCAGTTGCCATTTCAAATGTAAACTACTTGAGGGCAGGTACCATGTCTCGGTTGCAGTTGTGTCTTTTGTGCGTGGCACAGTGCCTGTCAGAAGGCAGGTGGTTGAGATTTGTTGCAGAATTGAATGGAAACCTCTCCTCACCTGTTACTATTTGATTTTGCTCTAGCATCTGAGCACCTTGTGTGTGGTCGTCTTCCAGAGGATAGCATATGGTGCTGGAGAGTGGGCACTGTATTTTAGGATTTGGGGGGAATGTCATACCCTGAAGGGCATGGGGCAAGGGGCTAGGTCACACAGCAGGCACTTGAAGAAGCCTCGGGGATTTGAGCTCCACCTACTCAGAAGCAGGCTTGGAGAGGTCTGCCGGCGGTGGGGATAGCTGTAGGTTGCTGACAGAGTTGTGATATATTCGTTCTGGAAGGAGAGGAATGGAAACAGAATGCTGACTCCTCCAGTTGTCTCAGCTTGAGGGTCATAGAAATATAAACATCTTTCTCAGTCCGCAGTGCTCCATTCCTCAGATGCCTATTTAAGGGGAAGAGCACAGAGGCAAGAAAATGGTACATTTCCCTTTGCACCCCTCAAGGTGAAATTTCTGCTACTGTTTGGGGACTTGTGGGAGCAGTTCCGTAGTTACTGCTGTACAATGCATTTATCATTCTGCTCCCCTGGCACATTTTGCCAAGCTGCATAATTTCTCCGTTCTTTCCTACACTCACCAGCTCCATGATGATGATGCGTGTGGTGGCCGAAGCCTTCCCGATCGGAGTTTGCGGTGTAGTGGAAAGAGCAGTGTCTCAGCTAATAATGATAGCGGGTAGCATCCACCAAGTCCCAGTGGGGTGCCGGGGTCTCTGCTAAACACTTTCTAGACATCGTCCCTTTAATCCTCGGGACAACTGAGCAGCATTGGGATTATTATTCCTCAGTTTTTAGATGAGGAGAGTGAGGCTTGGGGGTGGTCACTTGTCCAAGGCCACATGGCTAGTAAGTGAGAGAGTTGTGATTAAAATCCAGATCCTACTGCAAAGCCTATGCTGTGAAATACCAGGATTCCATTTCAAACTCGAATGTTAACTCTCTGTGGGACCTGGGGTCAGAGACTCTGCTTCCTGGGCCTCAGCTTTCCAATCTGTGTAATGACAAGCAATTCCAAGGGTTCTTCCAAAGCTCTGAGGCCACTAACATTCTGGTTTAGTTAGAACTCTTCCCTATCCAGATTTCTTTTTAGCTTTAAGATTTTTTTGTTTGTTTTGTTTCGTAGTGGCAGGCTAGTTGCTATGCATTAATTCCACAGTAACAACATTAATATCAGGCAGTTAAGAGTATACATTATATAAAATAGTATGGATCAGTACTCTCCAGTAGAACTTTATATGATGATGGAAATGGTCTGTATTGGTCCAATACAGTAGCTGGTAACCACAGCTGGCTGCTGAGCGCTTGAAATGTAGTTAGTGTGACAGAGGAATTGATTTAAAATTTTATTTTAATGAATTCAAATTTAAATACCCACATGTGGCTAGTAGCTACTGTATTGGACAGTACAGGTATAGATAGTATAATAATATAAAACCAAATAAAATATAGATTCTTCCATTCACATCTCATCTTTAATTTGTCTCCTATATTCCACCTAAGTCTTATGATTTTCATGTTGATTTTTCCAGAGGTCTAACACTTGATATATTATTACATTTGTATTATGCTTTCAACTTGCAGCATACCCAAACATACAATATTGCATCATTTTTTTCCTGCCTGTGAGGCATATGGAAAAGATGGATAGTGTTATGCATTTCACAGATAAGGAAGCTGAGGTACAGAGGGTTAAATATGCTACCGGAGCTAAGTAAATACTTTTTGCATGAATAGGTGACTTACCTAAAGCCAGTTTTGGAGCAGTAGAACCAGAATTGGAAACTTAAGTCTTCTGATTCTCAGTCAGAGTTTTCTTTAGTTTTCGTATCACTGGTGGGCCAAGCGTGGAGAGATTCTGCTCATTAGAGATAATTCTTTTAATGTTATGTGGGGGACTTTTTCTTTTCATTTGATGTTTTTCTGTACTATTTGATTTTTAACTCCATATAGGCATCATCTTAATTATAATAATAAAATAGATATTTGGAAAAATTATATGAAATGCTATGAGGCTGCATATTGGAGCTGTTCCTATTTTGTAGTTGTGAGAACTGTCATGCTAGTCAAACAGAGAGGCAGGTTTTCCATGTGTCATCTGTGGTCAGAAGAGGGTTGAATCCCATCTTGATTCCATTTCTGGTAATGGTGGAGTAGTTCTTTTGGACCAAACCCCACAGAAAGCAACTGTAAACTCAGATAAAACGTAAAAAAATAACCACCTGAAGGAAGTGGAGAGTGACCAAAAGCAGGCCCATTCTTCCCAAGTGTCAAGGTCCTGAAAGTCAGGGACAGACTGAGGAACTGTTCCAAATTGAAAGATTCTAAAGAGGTGTGGCAACTAAATGAAACATACAGTTGTGAACTGGATCCTTTTGTTGCACAGGACACTAATGGAACAATTGGTGAAATCTCAATGGAGTCTGAAGTTGTGTTGGTACTCACATACCAGTGTTAATTTTTTAGTTTGTTTTTTTGGTTTTGGCCACGCCGCATAGCATGTGGGATCTTCGTTCCCTGACCAGGGATCGAACCTGCGCCTGCTGCATTGGAAGCTCAGAGTCCCAACCACTGGACCACCAGGGAAGTCCCAATTTTTTAGTTTTGATGGTTGAATTGTTATGTAGAGAGTGTTGATGGTTTTGGTCACAAATACACTAACATGTTTTGGAGTGATAGGGCATCAGTTTGGTAACTGGCTCAGAGATAGTTCAGAAAGAAAATGGAGAAAGAGAGGAAAGGAAATATAGAGCAAAGATGGTAAAATGTTAATATTTGGGAATATGAGTTTTCTTTATATAGTACTGCAACTTTTCTCTGCTTGAATTCATTTCAAAATAAAAAGATTTTAAGACTTCATGCTGAATTTCATCAAAAGCTTTCTGCATCTATGGAGATGATCGTATGATTTTTGTTCTTCAGTGTGTTAATATTATACATCACATTGATTTGCAGATACTGAACCATCCTTGAGACCCCACTTGATCATGATGTATGATCCTTTTAATGTGTTGTTGAACTCAGTTTGTTAATATTTTGTTGAGGATTTTGCGTCTGTGTTCATCAATGATACTGGCCTGTAATTTTCTTTTTTTGTGCAGTGTCTTTGTCTGGTTTTGGTATCAGGGTGATGCTGGCCTTGTAGAATGCGTTCGGAAGTGTTCCTTTTTCTGCAATTTTTGGGAATAGTTTAAGAAGATAGGTTTGATAGAGTTATGTTTGGTAGAATTCACCTGTGAAGTTGTCTGGTCCTGGACTTCTGTTTTTTGGGAGGTTTTTTATTCCTGATTCGATTTTATTACTGGTAATTGGCCTGCTCATATTTTCTATTTCTTCCTGATTCAGTCTTGGGAGATTGTACATTTCTAAGAATTTGTCCATTTCTTCTAGGTTGTCCATTTTATTGGCTGAATAATAATGAAAATTTGTGGGATGCAGATAAAGCAGTGCTTTTAGGGAAATTTACATACTTAAGTGCATATATTTGAAAGGACTAGATTCAGTGACTTAAGATTCCACCTTTAGAAGGTGGAAGAAGAAAAGTAAGCCCAAAATAAGTAGAATGAAGGAAACTATAAAGATAGGAGCAGAAATTAATGAAATAGGAAACAAAAAATAGAGAAAAATAATAAACCCAAAACAATTCTTTGAAAATATCAACAAGTATCTAGCTGGACTGATCAAGAAAAAAGAGAAAGAGATCACAAAATACCAGTATCAGAAGTGAAAGTAGGTGTATATATATATATATGGAATCCAAAAAAAAACAATAGAATGGTAGTTGCCCAGTGGGAGAAATGGGGAGATGTTGGTCAAAGGGTTCAGTTATATGGGATGAATAAGTTCTGGAGATTAACGTATAGTATGGTAAGTATAGTTAATAATACTGTATTGTATACTTGCGATCTGCTAAGAGAGTAGTGTATCTTAAGTGTTCTTAACACACACACACAGTAATTATGTGAAGTGATAGATGTGCTAATTAGCTTGATTGTAGTAATCATTTACAGTGTATATGTAGATCAAATTCCATTGCACATCTTAAATACATACAATTTTTATTTGTCAATTATACCTCAATAAAGTTGGAAAAAGTTTTAACATCCATTTGTGATAATAAATCTAATTCTGGCAAATTAGAAATAGAATGGAACTTCTGCAATCTAATAAAGGGCATTTATAGAAAGCAAATGTCATAATCAATAATGAAAAATTGAAAGTGTTCCTTTTAAGATCAGACTAAGGCAAGTGTGCCCTCTATCACCATTTTTATTCAACATTATACTGGAAGGAGGTTCCTAGTGAGTTCCATAAAGTAAGAAAAAGCAATAATAGGCTTAAAAATGAGAAAGTAATAAACCTGTTTTTATTCACAGATGACATAATCGTTGACATAGAAAATCTTAAGGAATCTATAAGATAACTTTAGATAGAACCAAGAAGTGAATTTAACAGAGTACAGAGTCAACAGTCAGAAATTGATTACATTTTTTATACAGCAACAACAAAAAATTGGAAGATCTTAAAAAATTATTTTACAATTATGTTACAAAGCATAATAAAATATTTAGGTATAAACTTAAAAAAAATCTGAAAAGACTGTACATAAAAACTGTAAAACAGTGCTGTGAGAAGTTAAAGAAGACCTAAATAAATGGAAAGATAAATCACATTCATGGATTGAAAGACTCAGTGTTGTCAGTCCTCCGCAAGTTGACTTATAGATTTAAAGCAATCCCAATCAAAATCCTAAGAGGCTTTTCTTCTGGTAGACATCGACAAGCTAATTCTAACATTTATATGGAAATGTAAAGGACCTTGAATGTCCAAAGCAGTCTTGAAAAGGAAGAAAAGTTGGAGGATTCACATACCTAACTTGAAGATTTGCTATAAAACTACAGTATGTCAACAACAAAAATAAAAATAACTTGATTTAGAAATGAACAAAAGAACTTGAATAGGCATGTCTTCAGAGATGATATACAAATGGCCAATAGCATATGAAAAGATGCTCAGCATCACTAATCATTAGGGAAATGGAAATTAAAACCACAATGAGATACTACCTCATACCCATTAGGATAGCTACTATGGAAAAGAAAAGAAAAGAAAAAAAATAACAAGTGTTGGCTAGGATGTAGAGAAATTGGAACCCTCGGGCAATGTTCATGGAAATGTAAAATGGTGCAGCTGCTGTGGAAAACAGTATGGTAGTTCCTCAAAATATTAAAAGTAAAACTGCTATATAATCCAGCAATTCCACATATGGATATGTAGTCAAAAGAATTGGAAATGGGATCTTGAAGAATGTTCATGGCAGCATTACTTACAATAGCCAAAAGGTGGAAGCCACCCAAATGTTCATTGACAGATGAGTGGATGAGCAAAATGTGGTATATCCATACAATGGAATTATTACTGAGCCTGAAGGAGAAAGGAAATCCTGACACGTGCTACAGCAAGGATGAACCTTGAGGACATTATGCTAAATGAAATAAGCCAATCACAAAAAGGTAAACAGGGTGCGATTCCACTTATATGAGGTATCTAGAGTAATTAGAATAATAGACTGAAAGTAGAATCTTTATTCACTATGGCCCCAAACTGGGACCAGTCCAAGCATCCAGCAGTAGGAGAATGGGTAAAGAAATGTAGTATATTCATGCAATTCAGAAGGAGCGAAGTGATACATCCAACAACATGGATGAAATCTCAAAAAAGTTCTGAGTGAAAGAAGCCTTATACAAAAGACTACATCCTGCATGATTCCATAAATATGAAATTCTAACAGACAAAACTAAAATCAATAATATATATTCAATTAGGTACATATTATCGTCTCTGTCTTACACATGGGGACACTAGAACTCAGAGAAGATAAGCACCTGGCTCAAGCCTGCACAGCAGGTCAGTGGCAGAGCTGGGCCTGCCACCCAGATTCCCAGTCTCTTCCACTATCCCAGGTGGCCTTGTTAGCTTTCTGGGATATTAGTACATTGAGAAGAGTGCCAAGGGTGCGAGGTGGCTCAGTTTTCCTCTGACTCCTCTTTTTGGTCTGAAAAGTGGTCTTCCAGCTTCCGTGTGGAGCCTACTAGAATGGACTCAGTTGATTTGCTAGACCCCATTCTGCTTTCCTCTTCTTTGGTAGACTGGAAGAGGGAAGGAGCGGCCCGGGTGGAGAGTGTACTGTCTGCATTATTAGAAAGGTTTTCATAGGTCTCTTTCCTCTGCAGTTAACACCTTTAATTAAAAATAAAATGAACAAACAACTGTGTTCCTTCTCCTTTCCAAATATTGCTGAGAATCTTTGTGGCGTTGTTCTTGGTTGCATGTCCTGATGATGTCTAAGCACTAAGTGCAAATTGAGAAAGGGACTGAGAACGTCATTACCAAAGAGGTTTTCTCAAGGGGAATGACTGAATCTAGAATAGAACAGCCATCTGCTGCCAGATGGACAGGGCGCCACTGAGCTATGAATTTGACCCAGGGGCTGGCCTTTTCCTTGTGTTTGCACTTTGGGGATACACCTTGTGTCTTTGCTTCCTGCTGACTCATTGACTCCCCCTTCCCCACCCAGGCTGCCCGGGCCCTCAGGAGTCCTGCTGCCTGTGATGTCTAGGCAAACCCGGATGATCCAGCGGAAGCCAGCAGCAGCACGCTGTATTCACCTCAGCAGCACGCTGAGGTGGATTTTTCTGTCCACACTCAAATGCTCTTGCCTGATTTACCTTGATACTTCATTACCCTAGAAGCCGACAGGCTAGGGAGGGAGGTGGAGACAGGTCAGTGGGTGGATAAAAATCAGAGTAATGAAGTCCACCATCCCTTTTATGTTAGGAAGAAAAAACCCTTATGTTTCCTGCCTTGTCATCCAACTTGTTTACTATGAATATATACTTTTCTACTCTCACTTCTTTCCTCTACCCTAATCTTCCTTCCTCTTTCTTCTTATCCTGCCACTCTCTCTTCCTCTCAGCCCTGCCCCACCTTCTACTCTTGTATCATTTATTTTCTGAGAATATGAAAATATGGAATGGTAGGGGGAATACAGCACATCACCAAATTCCTGCCCCTTCCCCAGGTAATAGAGGCACCATCTTAAAGAGGGAGTCAAGAATATGACATTCCCTCATTCAGAGTTTATCACATTTGTTAGACTCTGTCCCACACAGTGAACTGTCTGATGAGAGCAAGGCTACAGCCAAGCTAAGGAGGACCAAGAAACCAAGGTGAAAATGGAGCATCTTTCCCTCACACTCATCTGTTTCATCAATTCAGTCTCCTTTGATAGCCACGAGTATCCCTGCCTGTCTCCTCTGGGGAGCAGTGTGGATGATTGTAGCTTTGTTTATGCATCTCCTTAGCATTAAGATGCTATTTGTTCACTTTGTTTAACTTGGTTCTGTATCAGCCATCCAGGGGGAGCAGGGCCTCTCCTGTCTCCTCATACCCTCCTTCCTAGTATGTGCTGTCATTTCCTGTTTGCTCACTGTCAATTACTCCTGAGTCCCAAGTATGAACTTCATATATCCCCATGTTGCAGTCACTGACAACTTAAAATAATGACTAAAGTCTCCTGCAATCCTGAACCCACAGGAGGTGGGAGGGTCTGGGGCTCCTCATGGTATCAGGGGTCCTAGAGTCCCTGGAGAGTCAGGGATTCTGTAATGTCACACATTGAACTGGAAGAAGTCAGGACACCCAGGCTTAGACCCTGTAACCCAGTATTCTAGCCAGTAACTTGCTGCATGGACTTCAACAAATCACTGTCCTTTGAGTCTTAGTTTTCTCATTTTTCACAAGCTTTGTTGCCTGCAGGGGCATTCTGTATTTTGACCAAGCCATACAAGTACTCAGGTATATTGTTTTTTAAAACACTTGGTGGACCAAACAAATGGTGGGACAAACGAAAAACATCTGAGGGTTGTATTTGACACTCTCACTTGTCCTTTCCTCCATGCCATATCTGGACCACAGCTGCAGAGCAAAGCCTTAGGACCAGTTTAGATCCTCAGGGAAGTTAGCATGAGGACTGTATCTGAGAGTCAGTAGCAGGGGTCCTAGCGACATGTTTGCTGGGCAGAAGGGCCTTTACCACTTGGGGTGTTGGAAGCTGGTAAGGGCACAGTGGCCACTGGCTGCTAAGATTGGTCCCCTAGAGGGTCTCTCTTTCTTGGCCACTGACTGCTTGCTTTACTCCTCATAGCACATACAAGCACATGCTTAGCACAGCTAAGCATCAGGGTACTAGGCAGGAAGGGTGGGACCAGTCCAACCCAGCTCTGCCCTGCCAACAATGCAAGACACATGCTGAAGGGGGAGGGATTTCACAGAAGGCTGTAGAATCCCAAGTTCTGAAAGTCTGACCTAATCAAGGGCCGTATGGTCACTGGGCAATGCTTGAACGCTCTCCCTGGGTATTCCGTTTTAGGATAGTTCTTACTGTTAGAAAGCTCAGCCTTCATATTTGTGTTTATCACTACTCTGGGAGGTAGGTAGGACAAGGATTTTTTTTAAGTAATTTTTAATTTCTTGTTGTAAAAATAGTGCGTGCTCATTGCAGAATTATAGAACACCAATATCATCCATAATTTCACAAGTTAGCAAAAATGACTTGTAACATTCTAATGCATTTTCCCGTTTTTTTCTACATGTATTAAAAAACACAAAAAACACCACAAGATATGCATATTTTATGTTTGCTTTATATACAGATTTTCCACCTGCAATTATATGAGGAACATTTACCCCATATCGTTAAATATTCTTTAAAAAAATTATTTAACATTAAAAATAACATTTTATTATTTCGATATGCCACAATTTATGTGGTTATTTATTTAAGTGTAGGTTGTTTCCAGTTTTTTGCTACTGAAAATTATGCTGTGATCAGCATCTTTGAACTTAAAAATTTGGTCAAATCTCTGATTATTTTCTCAAGAAGGAGTTCTAGGAATGGGATTCCTGGAACAAAGGATATAGAATTTTTAAGGACTCTTTTTTTTTTTTAAACAACATGTGCTTTTATTTATTTATTTATTTAGGCTGCGTTGGGTCTTCGTTGCTGCGTGCAGGCTTCTCTAGTTGTGGCGAGTGGGGGCTACTCTTTATTGTGGTGCGCGGGCTTCTCATTGCGGTGGCTTCTCTTGTTGTAGAGCATGGGCTCTAGGCACGCGGGCTTCAGTAGTTTTGGCATGCGGGCTCAGTAGTTGTGGCTCGTGGGCTTAGTTGCTCCGCAGCATGTGGGATCTTCCCAGACCAGGGCTTGAACTCGTGTCCCCTGCATTGGCAGGCGGATTCTTAACCACTGCGCCACAGGGACGTCCTTTAAGGACTCTGAATGCATGCGCGCGCGCGCGCGCACACACACACACACACACACATTTAGCATTTCTCAGATTTATTGCCAATAAAACTGTTATTTTGCAAAACACAAACAGAAGGAGCCCTTGAGTGTTTGCTTTGACAGATATTTTAAAAAACTTTATTTTTTTTTAATTGAAGTATAGTTGATTTACAATGTTGTATTAGTTTCTGGTGTACAGCAGAGTGATTCAGTTATATATATACTATTTTTCAGATTCTTTTCCATTATAGGTTACTACAAGGTAGAATATAGTTCCCTGTGCTATAAATAGGAAATTGTTGTTTATCTATTTTATATATAGTAATGTGTATCTGTTAACCCCAAGCTCCTAATTTATCCCTCCCCCACCCCCGACCTTTCCCCTTTGGTAACCATAAATTTGTTTTCTGTGTCTGTGAGTCTGTTTCTGTTTTGTAAATAAGTTAATTTGTATCATTTTTTTAATATTCCACATATAAGTGATATCAAGTGATATTTGTCTTTCTCTTTCTGACTTACTTCACTTACTATGATAATCTTTAGGTCCATCCATGTTGCCGCAAATGACGTTATTTCATTCTTTTTCTATGGCTGAGTAACATTCCATTGTGTGTGTGTGTGTGTGTGTGTGTGTGTGTACACACACACACCACTTTATCCATTCATCTGTTAATGGACATTTAGCTTGCTTCCATGTCTTGGCTATTGTAAATAGTGCTGCTATGAACATTGGGGTGCATATATCTTTTCGAATTAGAGTTTTCATCTTTTCTGGATATATACCCAGGAGTGGGATTGCTGGATTGCATGGTAGCTCTGTTTTTAGTTCTTTAAGGAACCTCTATCCTGTTCTCCATAGTAGCTGTACCAATTTACATTCCCACCAACAATCTTGACACATATTTAGTAAGGCAAGAGTTATTAAAGTTTGCATTTCATTCCTTGATCCCTATGCTGATCACTGCTCTAGTGGTACATGCCTGAGTGTCTAAAGCATCTCATTTGAAAATTTCCTGTACCCCTCAAATGGGGAAGGGATTGTAAAGGGACTTTAAAGTGCTCTTCCCATCCTCAACCCTATTGAATGACACCCCTAATTTGCGAGTTTTTCTGTGAGGGGCTCGCTTGTTTCCTTGGTCAGAGCCACACCCATACCAGAGTGCAGGCCCTGGAGAGCAGGAAGCCTCTTTTTTACCTTGAATTGAATGAGGGGTCAGCCTTCCCTATTAGAACATGAAAAAAATGCTGTTCTGTTACTTGTCAGATGAGAATAATGCATGTGAAAACACATTGAAACCTGCAACAAACTCTATAAATGTGATGTGTTATTATCAGGGTTATTTTGGATTCAGATAATAATGCTAATATGATTACTGAGATAAATAATGCTTTTGGCATATTAAAGGGTGTTGAGATTTGAATGATAGCATGGAACTACAGAGAATATTTACTCTGACCCCCTTATTTTATAGATAAGGCAACGGTAAGGCAACTGAGGTTCAGAGAACTTAATCATCTTATCCAACGTCCCATAGCAGAATAGGCCTGGCAGCCAGGTCTCCTTACTTCTCTCTCTCTCTTTTCTTTTTTTTGGCAACATTCTTGACTTCTAGAGCCAAGTGCAACAATTAATATCTTGCTCATGTGTGCTTCTAAAGTACCATTTAACATTTTAATTTTTATTATTTTTAATTGAGGTATAATTGACATACAACATTATATTAGTTTCAGGTGTACAACATAATGATTTGATATTTGTATATATTGTGAAATCATCACTATAATTAGTTTAGTTAACATCTGTCACCACACATAGTTACAGAACGTTTTTTTCTTGTGATGAGAACTTTTAAGGTTTACTCTCTTAGCAACTTTCAAATATGCAATACAGTATTATTAACTGTAGTTGCCATGCTAGACACTACATCCCCATGACTTATTTTATAACTGGAAGTTAGTATACCTTCACCCATTTTGCCCACCCCTCTACCCCTCTCCTTTGGCAGCCACCAATTTGTTCTCTGCATATATGTTTGTTATCTTTTTATTATTTAAAGTTTTTTTTAATTTTAAGATTCCACATATAAATGAGATCATATGGTATGTGTCTTTCTCTGATATATTTCAATTAGCATAATGCCCTCAAGGTTTATCCATGCATCCGTGTTGTCACAAATGGCAAGATTTCTTTTTTTTCTTTTTTTACATCTTTATTAGAGTATAATTGCTTTACAATGGTGTGCTAGTTTCTGCTTTATAACTGTACTCAAAAAAAAAAAAAGAAAAAAAATTGTGTTCTTCAGCCTCCATTCCCTGAGAGCCCCTCTGTTGGCCAAACCAGAAACCTGCCCCTCAGTCCAAAGTTCCTGGACAAAGCATATAGGCCTCTTTCTCAGAAAGTCTGGGGGTATGTTTCAGTTTGCTGTCTGTGCAGTGCCCTGGGACTGGTAGTCTGCCAAGGACTGTCTCTCCAGTTGTTAGTCCCATGGGACCCAGGAACACAAGACCCCCAGCCTCCAGAGCCAGGTGATCAGAGGGCTTCCCCTGGGTGGCAGCCACAAAAACTGGGTCACCAAACATAAAAACCGAATCACCAGAGGTGTGTTGAAAAAAAAAAAAGATGGTACCTACTGGCTTTAGCAAGGCAGAGAGAGAGCTCCCAACAGCCTCAGTCCCTGGAGAGTATCCCAGCAGGCCTCTGCCCCTCCGACCAACATTTAAAATTAGGGAATGAGTCTCATTCACATAAAGTGGGCATTTTTCAGATTGCTGCTTCTGCATTGGTCCCTGGGGCAGGTGAGTCTGTGCCCAGGCCCTTTAGGAGACCTTCCTCAATTTACCACAGCCCCATGTAAGCCTTGTTGGTCTTCAAAGCTAGATGTTCTGGGGGCTTGTCTCTCAGGTGGCAGTATTAAAATTTGGGGTGTTTGATGTGGGGCACAAACCCTTTGCTCCTCTGGGAGAAGCTCTGGGTTTTGAGTTCCCTCCCGATTGTGGGTTGCTGTGCCAGGCATGAAAATTATGGCAGGGTTGTGCCTTTCCTACCTGTTTTGATGAATCTTCCCTCTCATTTGCCCAACGTGAAGGGGTTGCTCTGCCAGTATTTAGGTTTTCTTCGGAGGAAATTGTTCCATATATCGCTGTGGATTCAGTGTGTCAATGGGAGGAGTTGAGTTCGGGATCTTCCTACATCGTCATCTTCCTGTTTAACATTTTTACCAAAGAGTTTTAACACTCTGCTTGTTATATTACACTTATTTGCTTTGTATGCCATTTAAAAAAGTAGATAGAGTCCTGGAAAATTTCAGATAGACTTACCATTAGATTATTTCTTCTTCCGAGTTAGTGAGCCTGAAGTAGCAAGAATTATAGCACATACATACATATTCTTATCAGGTACATAAAGACCTAATGACTAGTCTCTGAGGAAATGTACCAGTTGCAACCTCTAACCTCCCACCCTGGTGGCTTCATCCCCCTTCTTTACTTTATTGCCCTCTAATATACTATATACTGTACTCGTTTGTTTTGTTTATCTTCTGTGTTCCTCTACTAAATTCTAAGTGCCGTGAGGGCAGGATTTTTTTTTTTTTGTACCTTTTAACTTCTCAATGCTTAAATCAGTGCCTGGCACACAGTAACATTTGATAAATATTTATTGTAGGAGTGAATGAGTAATTCCCAAATTAGTTTGGGATGGAGACCTGGGATCTAATTCTAGTTCCTAATCATCCGTATGAGCTTGGGCAAGTCTTTCTTCTTTTGGGGCCTCCTTTTAGCATCTGTAAAATACAGTCAGTGGGTCTGTAAGGTTCTTTCTAGCTCTAACATTTCATGACTCTATGCATCCTTAGTTTTTAAATGCTTAGTAGTAATAGAACAATTTTTTGTTTTATTTTCAAGTAAAATTTTATACAGAATCTCAAAACCTAAAACAGATAAAAATGGAACTATTCTGAATGAATTGGGCATAGGGGTAGGAATGTGGGGAGCGGGAGAAAGAGGCCTTACAACTTGGCTGCCTGCTAGCAGGCCTGCTCTTCATGGGAGCTCCAGAGGTGTGTCTAAGAAACACAAGGTCTCTCTAGGACACAGTTTGAAAACACTTTCTCTAGGTTAAGTGAGAAATGGGACGTAGTCATACATCTGAGTAAAATTCTGTTTGTGCTCAGATATGGATTTGAAGGAGATGTTGAATAAATGAAAAAAGGTGTGGTTTAGATGGTGGAATTGTAGATGGAGTTTTCTTTCTGCAAATAATTTTATTTATTGTTATACAAAAATAAAATTAGGATAAACTTTTTTTGGTTCTGTGATTTTATTAGAAACTCATTTGGTTGAGATTTCTTTTCTTTCTTTTTTTTTTTGTGGTACGCGGGCCTCTCACCGCTGTGGCCGCTCCGGACGTGCAGGCTCAGCGGCCATGGCTCACAGGCCCAGCCGCTCCGCGGCATGTGGGATCTTCCCAGACCCAGGCACGAACCCGTGTCCCCTGCATCGGCAGGCGGACTATCAACCACTGCGCCACCAGGGAAGCCCCCAAGTGGACCATTTTTATAGTTAATAGTAGAGCTAATGTCTAAGCCATGGGTCTTACGTGGAGGAGAGCTATCAGACATATGGGTTTAACAGGACAAGGAACAGGCAGTTTCTTGTCTCTGTAACTGGATTGAACTCTATCTGGGCACCAGCTGGGAGGCAACTAAGCTAATATTTGTCTAGCTCTGTGATCTGAATTATTTGAGGGATGGTTTGGCTTGTTTGAATTTGAGTATCCACTAATAATTAAGAGAGGTTGAAAGCTCTTGTTTTGTTGAGTACATATTTACAATGTATTATATTACCTTTTATTAATATGGCAGCTCAAGAAACATTCAGAGTAAATTGTCTATGGACTCATTGCTTGGTATTCCTTCCTGGATAATAGCAGTGATAAAAATACCCAGATAATACCTTTCATTCAAGGATCTCAACACTTTTAAAAAATCCTAGTGTATTTCATTATTCAATTTATTCTAAAAATCACTTGAGTCTTGTTAATTCTGTGAGCATTTTGAAACTGTATGTGTAAGCATAGAGGTACCACCTTTAGTAGAAACTTTCTTGTAGCTGTCATCATAGGAAAAGCAGAGCCTCTTACTGATTGCCCCAACTGAACGGTCCCATTTGTTGCTATGGTAACTCTAACATCATATTTGGGATTATTCAAACTCAATTTTTCCAAAGACACTTATTTTGATGATCCAAAATCTGAGTATCTAAGAACACTGAAAACCATTTTCTAGTTTTCCTACCTGCCTATCTTGATATCTGTGATCCTTAAAGCAGCATATTTTTCTTTGTCTAATTTTGAAATCTTTTCAAAGTAGTTTATTCTTCAGTGGATGGTTTGTTTGCTTGTTTGTTTTGAATTTAGGGGAATCTAGGTACTATCTCACTATAACAACTCCTTGTTTTCTCAGCTGCTCATCACAAAACTTTGGTGAATTTTGGCAAAGATTATTGTTTCATTTAATATACGAGGAAGCTGAAGCCCAGAGAGATGAAGTGGCTTTCCCCGGGTGACAGCCAGTAGAAGCGAGCAAATACCAGAACCCAGGTCTCTCGATTCCCAGTTTAGTGCTTTTTCTAATAGAGGTCCAACTCAATGCACATCATTTTTGTTCCTTAGTCTGCCATTTGGCTGTCACAAAATGACATTAATCAATCAATACAGATTAAAGTGAGAGAAAATCAATGGGAGCCAGTAGTGAATTGGAACAACATCATTAAATTTACAACCCTCCAAGCCCAGAGAGTTTTTTAAGCTTCCATTTAAAATGAAAGATGTTAGAAATAAACTATCTTTAGATGGATTTATGATTAACCATGTATATCTTTTCCTTTGTGACCTGTAGAAACTCAGATCATTTCTACAGGAAATTCGCTGTTACAGTACAGCTGACTTTTCGTTATTATTGTCTTCCTCAGTATTTAACATTCTGTGGTGTGCTGGAGGAAAATTGCGTTTGGATCATAAAATTAGATCTAACTTGACATTGAGTTTCATTCCAGGAAAATAGATATTTTAAAATCAAATGTGCTATCTTAAAATTTAGTTGCACTAAAATATTAATGTATAACTCAGTATAGCCTTTATCATCATGGGCATTTTTTATTACATTGTTGCTCCACATTTTAAAATGTTATGATACTCTTTAATTAAGAGTTAATTCACTGACTGAATTAACATGCATAAAAGCAATCCATTGCTCATAATGCTCTCCCTTCCTCCAGTGACCCAACTGCAAGTTGCTCTGCATCACCATTCCCACCACAAAGCAATAAAAACAAGAAAAGACAAATCAAAATAAAAGCTTTTGGACCGCAACTAAACTGTGCTGGGTTTATTTCACCATCTGGTGGCAGAGACCAAGAACAGTTCTCCGAAGAAGGCACATGAAAAGATGCTTAATATAGCTAATTATTAGAGAAATGCAAATCAAAAGTAGACTGAGGTATCACCTCACACCAGTCAGAATGACCATCATCAAAAAGTCTACAAATAATAAATGCTGGAGAGGGTGTGGAGAAAAAGGAACTGTCTTACATTGTTGATGGGAATGTAAATTGGTACAACCACTATAGAGAACAGTATGGAGGTTCCTTAAAAAGCTAAAACTATGGCTTACCATATGATCCTACAATCCCACTTCTGGGCATATATCCAGAGAAAACCATAATTCAAAAAGATACATGCACCCCAGTGTTCATTGCAGCGCTATTTACACTATTTATTAGCCAAGACATGCAAGCAACCTAAGTGTCCATCAACAGATGAATGGATAAATAAGATGTGGTATATTTATACAATGGATTTATTACTCAGCCATAAAGGAGAATGAAATAATGACGTTTGCAGCAACATGGATGGACCTAGAGATTATCGTACTAAGTGAAGTAAGGCAGACAAAGACCAATTATTATATGATATTGCTTATATGTGGAATCTAAAAAAATGATACAAATGAACTTATACACAAAACAGAAATAGGCCCACAAACATAGAAAACAAACTTATGGTTACCAAAGGGGAAGTGGGGGTGGGGAAGGGACACATTATGAGTTTGGGATTAACATATACACACTGCTATATATAAAATAGATAACCAACATGGACCTAGCACAGGGAACTCTACTCAATATTTTGTAATAACCTATAAGGGAAAAGAATCTGAAAAAAATATATATGTCTGTATAGCTGAATCACTTTGCTACACACCCAAAACCAACACAACATTGTATATCAACTATACTCCAATTAAAAAATATATATCTCGGGCTTCCCTGGTGGCGCAGTGGTTGAGAGTCCGCCTGCCGATGCAGGGGACAGGGGTTTGTGCCCTGGTCCCGGAGGCTCCCACATGCTGTGGAGCGACTGGGCCCGTGAGCCATGGCTGCTGACCCTGCGCGTCCGGAGCCTGTGCTCCGCAACGGGAGAGGCCACAGCAGTGAGGGGCCCACATACCGCAAAGAAAAAAAAAAAAAAAAAAAAAAAAAAA